>NC_042615.1:149403220-149640964 GCF_901001135.1 Rhinatrema bivittatum
GTCACTGGTCTCCTTAGCCTCCTCTTTTTTGATTATATCATACACAGTAGACATAGAAGCTGCCACCCCAGGCCACATCATTTGACACTCACTCTGTCCTCTGTATATGCTGGCAAGGTAGGCCTACCTTTTTTCTGCCATATGTAGTTTTCCTGTGGATACATAGAGGTGGTGTGGCCATATCTGCTGTAGATTTTAGGAGACAGGTTTTGGTTAGAACTTTCAGCAATTCACTTGTACACTAACCATCCTTTCCCTTCGACATCGCTGTGTACTTGGTGACAGTTGGAACAGAGTATGAACTACTGTGTAACAACTAGGGAGAAGGAGTAAGGGAGTAGTGTCTTGTTGAGAATGTCCACAGGCACAGAGCAGAGGGCCTAGAGTGCTACTGCTGCAGTTTGGGACCTGGCAGGCTTTCACAGACTGACTGCCATCCCTATAGTGGGCTGCCTTCAGGATCTGGATGCTACCTGTAAAGTTATCCTTACCTTACACATATTATTCAGATCCCCAAGCCATGCCATTACAGGGGTGCCAGCCAGTCTGTGAAAGTCTGCCTGATCCCAAGCAGCAGCAGCTCTCTAGGCCTCTGCTGTTGGACTGTGGACATACTCGATAAGACAATACTCCCTCACTTCTCCTCCCTAGTTGTCACACAGGAGCTGACATTCTGTTCCAACAATCATCAAGTAGATATCATATTTGGTTTAGTGTGAAAACTACCAATGGTTGGGTAGAGATAGCCTTTGAGTCATGACACAAGTGAGGGGGCCGAAGATCAAGTCTTGTGTGATAATGACTCTAACTTCCCCTTAACATCACACAAGTTCTACAAGTACACAATATATTGTGTTGGGCAGCTAGCTACTGTGCATCTCACATACAGGCCCATGTACCAGGAGTTAGCTAAGAGTATGCAGTATGAAGAAGGCAACAAGTGCAATACTGAATGTCCCCAGTAATAAACTTCTTCTTTAGCTCTTGCTGTCTTCCTTAGGAGCATGTACTGAGAGTTCAGTTGTATGGCTTAGCCCTTATGGTCTTGCCTGCTAGATGTGGCTAGTTGGAATGTGCAAGGGCATTCTAGAATGCAAGGTCATGTGGAGGGCAAACCTTGTACCTAGTGAACCATTAACACAAAACCCACACAATGAAAGGAGCCAATCAGGAAGTGTATTTTTCAAACCAATAACTAGGGATGTGAATCGTGTGCCCGATCGTTTTAACGATCGGGTTCGGCTGGGGGGGGGGGGGGGGGGGGGAAATCTGATCGTTACGAGATGTGAATTGGAATCTGTTCCGATTCCAATTCACATCACTAATTTTTTTTAGTTAAAAAAAACCCCACCCCGACCCTTTAAAATTACCCCGTAGCCTCTCCCACTCTCCCGACCCCCCAAAAAAAAACTTTTTACACATACCTGGTGGTCCAGGGGGGCCATGGGCAGCGATCTCCCGTTCCCACGCTATCAGCTGCACTAAAAAAAATGGCGCCAATGGCCCTTTGCCCATACCATGTGACAGGGCAAAGGTAGCGCCGGCGCCATTTTGAATATTGGCAATACGGCCCGCGTGCAGGAGATCGCTCCCGGACCCCCGCTGGACCCCCAGGGACTTTTGGCCAGCTTGGGGGGGGGCCTCATGACCCCCACAAGACTTGCCAAAAGTCCAGCGGGGGTCCGGGAGCGACCTCCTGCACTCCAGCTGTATTGCCAGTACTCAAAATGGCGCCGGCACTACCTTTGCCCTCACAATGTCACAGGTAATTTAAAACATGTTGGGGGGGTTCAGGAGGGTGGGGGATTTGTTTTAAAGGGTCGGGGTGGGTTTTAGGGTTGTTTTGGTGTGCTGGTTTTCCCGCCCTCCCCCTCCCCCGATTTATGATTGTTCACGATAAATCAGGGGAATTTCTATTGTATCGCGACTCTAACGATTTTTGACGATTTAAAATATATCTGACGATTTTTTAAATCGTCAAAAAACGATTCACATCCCTATCAATAACCACTTTATTAGAGAAGACATGTAGTTTACTGTTTGAAATAAATTCAAAGTCTTAGGTAATCACATTGTACAAGGACAAGATAGCAAGTAGCACAAAACATTGTAAAACACATGAACTGAACATTCTGTGTAGACTTGTACATACATTGTTTGAAATGTCATCATTACATTTACAGGTTTAGCAGCTTATCCTTTTGGCACAATCATGATTACAACAAAGAACATAGAAAGCAGAAGTGGCACCCCCAATAATGACATTATTGCTCTAATATTAGAGCTGACAGCAGCCTTGCTATGTGATGGCTAGGAAAAGGCCCCAGACAGTCCATGTTGAAAGAGTGAACTCAAAGGGGACAGCCTAAGGGGCAAGGTGCCATTTATTTATTTTTATTTATTTAAAAGTATTTATATACCGCTTTTCAAGACAGGGTATCTTGTCAAAACGGTTTACAATAAAATAAAAGTAAAAATAAGTAAATGAAAGAAACTAAAAAAAATACTATAAAAATACATAAAACTGATATATACCTTATAGGTAAAAATAAAAATATTTAACAAAAATGACTATTAATGGAGCTGGGCCTAATTCAAGTTAAAATCAAGAGGGTAGCGGTTTGGGGGAGGGGGGATTTGAAGTAAAGGAAAAAATAAAAATAAAGATATGGGAATTGAGCGATTACTAAGTTGTGGAGTGATGTTGAGTTGTTTGTGGAGAAGTATTGAATGCCAATTGGAAAAAATGTGTTTTTAATGATTTTTTGAATTGTTGGGGGTTGGATATTAGACGAAGAGGGTTGGGTAGTGAGTTCCATAGTTCAAGTGAAGGCCCCAGACAGTCCATGTTAAAAGAGTACACTCAAGGGGACAGCCTAAGGGCCAAGGCAGCAGAGTTCAGCAAGAAGGCAGTAGGGCTATGACCAAAGAGCACAGGATGTAGGCAGGAGGCCCAGGAGAAGACACAACAGCATGGAGGCAGGAGGCCTATGAGAAACACTGCAGTATGAAGGCAGCAGCAGCATGAGCTGAGATGAGATGAGACACCAGCATCTGGAGCAGGAGATGAGACATGATGAGAAGAGGAGGCGGCTAGACTGTGTCTGGAGGCCGCATCAAGGAGGATGGAATAAGGACAGAGCTTTGAGGAGGGCTTTAGAGTTGGGCTGCTGGACCACAATGGCTGACAGTAGACCATCCTTTTTGCGTGCTGGCACAGGAACTCTGTAGTGAGGATAGGCTCAGCAGGCTTCTTCCATCTAGCTGGCACAGGCACTCTGTAGTGAGGATGGGCCCAACAGGCTTTTTTTTTATCTAGCTGGCACAAGAACTTTGTAGAGGGGCCCGCCAGAATTGTTGGTATAACTCTTCTTATTTGGCATTCAGTGCCACCACCTTTGGTCCTTTATGGCCCTTGCCATAAAGGACCAAATGTGGCTTGCCACTTGAAGGGGCATGTCTTTTAGGGGCCTACCCCTCAGGCATCTGTCAGCCCAGGGACTTCTGTGGGGTGTGGACTCCCATGATGCTGGGGAAGACTTGGATGGATGCTCAGGCATCCTTTGAAGGTTCTGTGTCAGCACATTGGTTATACTATTGACTGCTTTGGCCAGCATCATCCCATTCTGCATGTTTGTGGCAGTCTGATCTTGCAGGATCTGGTTCTGCCTGTTGACAGCACACTAGCTCTACCTGTATGTGTTGGAGGTATACCCCATGCCTCCTTTCCAGCTGGTCCAGCTGCTCATGCATGGACTCTTCTGTTGGTGTTGGGGATGTTGTTGGTGCTGATGCGGGGCCCAGTGCTAGTGCTGGTGGCAGGGCTGTGATGGTGGTATGGAGTGCTGGAATTTGGGCCTCCAAATGTGGCATGACGGCTTCTGGGCTGCTCCTACCAAGGGCATGGTGCTTCAGGCTGGCACTGTGGTGTGCTGGCTCTAGGTTGTACATAATCTATTGGCTCCCACTCTAGGTTAGGTTCCTCTATGAAGCCAGAATGGTTGTGGGACACATTGAGTGGGCTTGGTGAACCCAGGTGTTGCAGCATCTGCAATGCTTCCTGAGCCTCCTTCATTCACCTGGGTCTGGGCATCAATCAGAAAGGCCCTGTGCCAAAGGCCTGCTGCGCTGCTGGTTCCTGGGGCTTTCTGTCTGGTCCCTGGGGCTTGCTAGCTAGTCCCTAGGGCTTCCTGGCTGGAACCAGCAGCTTTGTAGGTGAGAGCCGTGGAAACAAAACAAAGAACATAAGTACCAATGGCAGCAAGTATCCTTTTTTCATTTGGCATCAGAGGTGCTCTTTGCTTCTTAAGCATTGTGATCATCTTATGCCAAATGATGTGTACACCAATTGCAATCTGCCCATTTAAAAGTGAGGTGAACTTACAAGCTGAGGCTTATGTGATGTCCAGCCATTCAGCCATGTCCTCAAAGACATCTGGTCCCAGCCTTTGCACAAGGTGCTCCTACATGGGGATGAGGACGATGGGACAAGGGGCTCTTCCTTCGGTCCGCTGTATATATTTCTACTCTCCACTTTGGCTTTCATCTGTGCCTTGATGTCCCGATACCTGTGGGCTACCTGCTCCCAACTTCATTGGTCTCCTCTGGGCTGAGATGCCATGGGCTATGTTGCACCAGATATGGCACCTGGATGCCTTTGAGGTCTTGGCCATCTAGATGCCAGACAGCATGGCATAATGCTCCAGGAAGATTCAGAACCAATGTCAGGAAGACTCAGAACCAATGTCAGGAAGTATTTCTTCACGGAGAGGGTGGTGGATGCCTGGAATGCCCTTCCGGAGGAAGTGGTGAAGACCAGAACTGTGAAGGACTTCAAAGGGGCGTGGGATAAACACTGTGGATCCATAAAGTCAAGAGGCCGCCAATGAAGAGTGGGTGACTCGCCAGAATGATGGCTACTGCCTGGACACAATACCCTTATTCAATAAACATACACATGCTTACTGTGACTCCAACATCGCTCTAAGCTTCAACAGCAAGAGGAAATGTGAAAAAAGGATTTGCACTTACAAAGAGGGGAGTAGCTGGCTTGTTACGGCGGTTACTACCCCCAAACCAAATATGCCTGATACTTCACTTTCAATGCATATACAGCATAGCTCTCTGCTTCAACGGCAGGGGAGAAGAATAACTGATACTTCACACATCCAGCAGAGCTCTCTGCTTCAACGGCAGGGGAGAAGAAAAAAGGGTTCACACTCACAAAGCGGGGAGTAGCTGGCTTGTTACGGCGGTTACTACCTCAAACCAAATGTGCCTGATACTTCACTTTCCATGCATATCCAGCATGGCTCTTTGCTTCAACGGCATGGGAGAAAGACTGATACATCACGCATTTCCAGCATAGCTCTCTGCTTCTACAGCAGGGGAAAAGAAAAACTGATGCTTCACGCATATCCAGCATAGCTTCAATGGCAGGGGAGAAGAAAAAAGGATTTGCAATCACAAAGCGGGGAGTAGCTGGCTTATTACGGCGGTTACTACCCCAAACCAAATGTGCCTGATACTTCACTTTCAATGCATATCCAGCATGGCTCTCTGCTTCAACGGCAGGGGAGAAAAAAACTGATACTTCACGCATATCCAGCATAGCTCCCTGCTTCAACGGCAGGAGAGAAGAAAAAACAACCAACAAGGGCTGTACAACATAGTCTGGGTAAAACAAATAAGCATGGGTGTAGCTTGCTTATTGTGGCGGTTACTACCCCTACTACCCCTAACTAATCAAGCTAGATATTTCACTTGGATGCAGCTCCATCACTGCTCTCTACATTAATGGTGGGGGTGGAAGGGAAATAGAACCAAGAGCTAAGAGAAACAGATAAGTATGAGAGAAAAAAATGTGTGAAGCTTGCTGGGCAGACTGGATGGGCCATTTGGTCTTCTTCTGCCGTCATTTCTATGTTTCTATGTTTCTATGACCCCTGCAATGACCATCTCATTATCCTGCACACTGCACTTGATAGACCTGAGATGAGGGAGTCCTGCTGTTGTTATTTAGGAGAGTTGTGGGTGGATCCTTGGACCAGTGGCAGATGACCACGCCCCCGGGGGAAGATCCCGAGAGGGACCACCGATCAGGCTCAGAGTTAGGAGACAGACACACACAAGTTCTTTTATTAGACAGTATACTGAACGACCAGAGGTGGCAGTAGTGAGCTGGAATGCCTGGCTGAGCTGTAGTCCCTCAGACACTGGAACTGCGATCCCTGGAGGCTGAGCTGTAGAGAAACTGAAATATAGTGAGTAGGCTGGGTATACAGAGTTCATGTACCGAACCTGATGGTAACACTCACACAATGTCTCATAGAAACCTAGGAGCTGGAATGTATAGGCCCTCAAGGAGCGAGTACCTGGTTCCAGGGAAAGATCAGAGAGAATGATGGTAACTCACTGTTGTAGTTGGCAGTGATGACTTCCAGGCAGAAGAGAATACGGAGCAAGTCTGGGAACGAGGGCCCTCGAGGAGCGAGTACCGGTTCCAGACTGTCACCTGAAAAACAAAGGAGAGAGTGAGGCCCCCGAGGAGCAGGTACCCCTGGTAAGACCGAGGAAGCAGAGTAGCTTAGGTAGAGTAACCCGTGTACCATAACCTTTGCTAACTCGATGCGTTAGCAAATACTAAGTCCTTATATATCCGTCACGGGTGATGTCATCTCAGGGGGACACCCCTGAGGTTCGCGCCATCGCCACTACTTCATTTGGGGCCGCGCCGTGCACACCCCCCTAGGCCTCCAGGAACATGGCGGGTTGCAGCGTCTAACTGGTCCAGGAACACCGGAGGATTTCGGCAGAAGGATGCCGCGGCAGCCAATCTTCCCGCGAGCGAAGAGGGAGGCACCAAAGAGGTAAGGAGGGTAAAGAGAGGGTGTTGGGAACCGATTGACACAACAGTACCCCTCTTCAAAGGGCGATTTCCTCTTCGGGTACCAGGATTAGGTTTTGAAGGATGCGCGAGGTGGAACTGACGAAGCATCTCTTTATCCAGGATATTGGTCTGAGGCTCCCAAGAGATCATTTCGGGGCCGAAACCTTCCCACTTTAGAAGGTATTCATAGGTCATCTGTATCCGCAGCAGGGATTACTGGAACCATCCAAGGTGTAGAGACAGCACTAGCCTGTTTCAACCCAGATAACACCCTAGACCGGAGTTCCTTCACCTTGTCCTGGAGCCGGTGATAAATCCGAGTGGCCAAAGCTATTAATTTGTCCAGCGAGTCAGGTGTTTGGCGAGTGGCCAGCTTGTCGTTCAAACGGTTATCCAGGCTTCTGCAAAAGAGAGTCTTGAGACATCTGGGATCCCAGCGGAGTTCTGCCGCAAGAGTTTTGAAATCTATGGCGAATTCAGCCAATGATCTGTTGCCTTGCTTCAAATCCACTAAAGCAGAACCGGCTGCAGAGGTTCAAGCAGGGTCATTGAAAACAGATTTAAATAAGCCCATAAATCCTTCTATGTCCTGCAAAATGGAGTCCTTGCATTCCCACAAGGTAGATGCCCAAGACAAGGCCCTACTATCCAGGTATGAAAGGATGTAGGTAGTCTTGGAGAGAGCTGTAGGAAATAGAGGCGGCTATAAGGCAAAGTGCATGCAGCACTGGTTCAAAAAGCCCCGGGTCTTTTGGATTTCTCCAGAAAAGCGGATTGGAGCCGCCAGTGGTACAGCAGTCTTCAAAGTTACCTCCGGTGACTGACCTTCTTGATTGGAGTCTGTGCCTTGAGCCTTCTGTGTGTGTAGCTGATGAAATGCTGCAGTAAGTTTCTCCAAGGCTTTGTGCTGCTCCGTAATGCGCTAAGCCAGGCCCGGTATGGCCTGCAAGGCATTAAGTTGTGCCGGATCCATGGAGTTAGCAATCTGTTAGGAGTTAGCAATCTGATGGGAGCTGCTATCTGTTGGGAGTAGCAATCATATAGGAGTTAGCAATCTGTTGTTATTTAGGAGAGTTGTGGGTGGATCCTTGGACCAGTGGCAGATGACCACGCCCCCGGGGGAAGATCCTGAGAGGGACTACTGGTCAGGCTCAGAGTTAGGAGACAGACACACACTAGTTCTTTTATTAGACAGTATACTGAACCACCAGAGGTGGCAGTAGTGAGCTGGAATGCCCGGCTGGGCTGTAGTCCCTCAGATACTAGAACAGTGATCCCTGGAGGCTGAGCAGTAGAGAAACTGAAATATAGTGAGTAGGCAGGGTATGCAGAGTTCATGTACCGAACCTGATGGTAACACTCACACAATGTCTCATAGAAGCCCAGAAGCTGGAATATATAGGCCCTCGAGGAGTGAGTACCTGGTTCCAGGGAAAGCTCTGAGAGAACGATGGTAACTCACTGATGTAGTTGTCAGTGATGACTTCCAGGCAGAAGAGAATACGGAGCAAGTCTGGGAATGAGGGCCCTCAAGGAGTGAGTACCGGTTCCAGACTGTTACCTGAAAAACAAAGGAGAGAGCGAGGCCCCCGAGGAGCAGGTACCCCTGGTAAGTCCGAGGAGGCAGAGTAGCTTAGGTAGAGTAACCCGTGTACCATAACCTTTGCTAACTCGATGTGTTAGCAAATACTAAGACCTTATATATCCGTCGTGGGTGATGTCATCTCAGGGGGACACCCCTGAGATTCACGCCATCGCCGGTATTTAGTCGGGGCCGCGCTGCACGCGCGCCCCTAGGCCTCCAGGAACATGGTGGGTTGCAGCATCTAGCTGGTCCGGGGACGCCGGAGGACTTCGGCAGAGGGACGCCGCGGCAGCCAGTCTTCCCACGGGCGAAGAGGGAGGCACCAAAGAGGTAAGGAGGGTGGAGAGAGGGCGTCGGGAACCGACGGACACAACACCTGCTTCCTGGCTGGCAGAAGGGGTGCCACTTCTGCTTCTGGAGAGGTGTCCTCTCTTTCCTAACTCTTCTTCCTACTCCCTCTCCCATCCCTTCCTCCCCCTCCTCCTGCCCCTGCTTTGCCAACTCCCTTTCCCTCTACTCTCTCACTATTCCTAGCCTGCTGTCCTCCTCCCTCCATCATCACCTGCCTATTCCCCTCCACCACCTCTTCCTATCCATTTCCTCCTGCCTATCTCTACTCCTGTCCCTACTTCTACTCATACTTTGCCTCCTAGCACTCCTGCCCTCATCCTCCCGCCTCCTCTCCACCATATTTTCCCTCCTCTCATCACGCCTCTCCTCTCCTCCTACTCTCTCCCATGCCTTTCACATTCCATCCTCCTCCAGTCATACCACTCCTCCTACTCCACCACTCCTCCACCACCACTCCTCCACACCAAAAGACAGACAAACTGTACAAATTAGCAAAAACTTCCAGTCCAACAAAGAAGACAAAAGATCAAGGCAAAGGGAAACAGTTGGCAATAGAAGACCAGACAATGCATTCTGGTAATCGAATCAGAAAAAGCTTCTACTCCCACTAAACCACTTACCAAGTCTCCTCTTCTCTCTCTCCTGTGCCTGACATACCCTCAAAGAGGAAGCTGCAGGAAGCTGGAATATATAAACTGAAAAGATATCACACCATGCACTAATTTACACTAGTTGCATAAACTGATGTGGCACGCGGTGATGCAATGTGCCGTGCACTAACACAATGCACCATACACTGATGCAACACACCATGTGCTGACGCAATGTACCATGTGTTATTTATCTTTGCGATGCGTAAGGCTGCAAATTAGCCTAACCACGCCCTTTTTTATCATGGGCACTTTTTTTAATAGCTTTTTATGAATCTAGGCCAAAGATGGAAAAAAATCAGTTTGAGTTAATGGATAACTACTAAGTATGGCTCTGTAGAGTCAATTTGGAGTCAATTTTAATTCCAAGAGAAGTAACTGACTCTTTACAGACATTGGTTACATCTCTGATAGTCGGTAACTTAATAAGGAGGCAATTTTTCTTACTAATCTATAGAGCTTTGAATTTCAAATGATTTAATTTGAGTTTGTGTTCTCAGTCACAAAGAAATAGCATCAATATAAGCATTCAGGTTTTGCCTATGAATTGTTTGTGAAGAAATCACACATTGGTCATCATCAGCAAAAAAGAAGGCGCTAAAGCTCAAGCTTTGAATTAAAGTTGACAAAGGAGCTAAATAAATGTCAAATGATATGGGAGTTAGAATTGAGCACTGGGGAACACCATAATAAAGTGAGTGAAAAGATGAAAGGGAATTATTCCACAGTATTCTGTAAGTACAATTTGAAAGAAATGATGAGATCAATCTAATGCTCTGCCAGAAAACCCTGACTAGGTCTTGTAATCACTGATTAAGAAAGGCGAGATCAAATGAAATCAAATGCTGCATTCATGTCTAAAAAGACTATCAGGCTGATGCAATATAGTTCACTCAGTTTTAACCCCTGGTTGGACATGCATTTTGGACGTGCGTCCACAACCCCTTACGCTATAAGGGGATTAGCACATCTAAAACACATTCTATGTTTATCTTGGCCAGTAATGAGACTCAACCCCGCATGAAGCTAATAGCACCCATCACATGTAAATTCATGTTAAAGAGGCTATTAGCTATTCTCCCCAATGAAAAAAAAAATGTGCGTCCCAATGTGAACATTTTTACCCTCAGAAATCAATGCCTGCCTTGAGCAGGCGTTAATTTTTGAGCAGCATAAAAAGTGTACAGAAAATCTGAAAATACGGCTTTTTTGTACTTCCTCCAACTTAATATCATGGTGATTTTAAGCCGGAGGAACAAAAAGGAGAACGTTTAAAACAACATTTTTTTTAAAAAGTGTGCCAGCAGTCAGGTTAGGAAAAGGGATTATTGTATATATGTAATACCAATCCATCATTTAATAATTTATATTTTCTGAAATATATCTAGATGATGATTTCAGGAATGGGTGAGACAACTTCATTTGAAAACTTCACTATCCATAATCCTACAATGGATTGCAGGACAATAGAAAATAATTTGGCAAACTGTGGGTAGAGTTTTGAGGTCATATAACAAGATATGTAGATGACCTTTGAACCAATGGAAATCTTGTCATGTTGAATTACAATTTTGCTTAGTTGCACATAGAAGAAGAAAAGATGAGTGCCGCTGACCTGGACCTCCAGCCCTTCCCACGCCTTCTCCACTAAAAAATCTTAACTTTACCCTTTTGCCTCTCCCCCCCCCCCCCCCCCCCCACACACACACACAAACAACAACACACCACCCTTTTCAGCTAGGCATCCTCCCACCCTTTTGGTTACCTTGAAAATCACCCCTCTTGTCCTGCTGGGATCACAGTGCTATGCGATCTTGGCATACACTTCCTGTGTTAGGATATAACACAGGAAGCATACTTCTACACTACAAAGTACGCTTCCAGAGTTATTACCTAAGTGAAGCTGGAGGTGTATGCTAGGATCGCATAGCCCAGCGATCCTGGCAGGACAAGAGGGGACATTTTCAAGGTAACCTGGTGGGAGGGAGGGTGCATGGCAGGGAGGTTGGTGTGTGTGGATGTTTGGGGGGGGGGGGGGGAGGCAAAGGGATAAAGTTAAGATTTTTAGCGAGGATGGAGGAATAAAGGGCTGGAGGCCTGAACAAGCAGTGCCCATCTTATTGAACTATAGATTGCTTTTTAATATCAAAATAATATCAAAATTACCAGAAGCCAAGCTTGACCTGCTGCTTGAGTCTCACTAATGGCCAAGAAGAACATAGAATTAGGATTCTGGCTACTCCCTGTGTACACAGACAGCTTTCCATTGCTAGGCTTTCAATTTGAGGTGCTTACTATTTCAATAGGCTGTTCCATATCATCTAGAGATGTGCTTCGTGTTTTGCTACCGGGTCGTTTTTTGACTCGGATACTTCATGGTAAAGTTCGGTTTTCCCCGTTTAGTTTTTTTGAAAAAAACCCAAAACTAAACGGGGAAAACCGAAACCGGGCCAAAAAACAACGCGGGAAAACAAAGCTAAAAAAAACCCCCCACCCCACGCATTTAAATTAATTTTAGTACATTACATACACCCCCCCCCATCCCGATCCCTCCCCCTCCCCAAGACTTACCAACATCCCTGGTGGTCCAGCGGGGTCCCCCCCGGGTGCCATTTGACCCTCCGTGGTGTGCCCAGTGTGCTAGTGCTAGCCATGCTCAAAATGGTGCCGAATAGCCTCTGAACTACTATGTCACAGGGGCTACCGGCGCCATTGGTCAGCCCCTGTCACATGGTAGGAGAACCGACCAATGGCGCCGAAAGCCCCTGTGACATAGTATGGGCAAAGGCTATCGGCGCCATTTTGATTATTGGCAGCCGACGACGACATCGCTCCCGGACCCCCGCTGGACCCCCAGGGATTATTGGCAAGCTTTTTGGCCAGCTTGGGGGGGCCTCCTGACCCCCCCCAAGGCTTGCCAATAATCCCTGGGGGTCCGGCGGGGGTCTGGGAGCGATGTCGTCGTCGGCTGCCAATAATCAAAATGGCGCCGATAGCCTTTGCCCATACTATGTCACAGGGGCTTTCGGCGCCATTGGTCGGTTCTCCTACCATGTGACAGGGGCTGACCAATGGCGCCGGTAGCCCCTGTGACATAGTAGTTCAGAGGCTATTCGGCACCATTTTGAGCATGGCTAGCAGGCACTAGCACACTGGGCACACCACGGAGGGTCAAATGGCACCCGGGGGGACCCCGCTGGACCACCAGGGATGTTGGTAAGTCTTGGGGAGGGGGAGGGGGAGGGATCGGGATGGGGGAGGGGGTGTTATTATATTTAATGTTTGGGGTGGTTTTTAATTAAAAAAAAAAAAAGTGCCCCTCTCCCCACACAAACCGGAAAAACGAAGTTTCCCCGAAGTTCGGGGAAAATCCTTTTCGGGTTTCGGGGTCCCCGAACCAGGACGAATTAGGCAATTTCTTTGTAATTGCCTAATTCGTGATAAACGATTGCACATCTCTAATATCATCCACATACTTAGAGAAGCTTAGCTCTTTCCTGCATTAGGAGGCTGTCTGACACATGAGACTAATGCAATGGAATTACTTAGCCTAAATCTGACAAATTTTGCTAAAGTTGTTCAGAAGCTATTCTTTCTTGGAAACAGTTCTCACACTGACACACATTATGTAACTGGATTCAAGTGTGGGAAAGGAAGAGATAAATAGCAGATTGCAGAATCACAATAAAAAGCTAGATGTTTTGAGAAAACTGTATGAAGTCTCTCAAAACATACTATCAGATGTGAGGATGGAAAGGGGAGGTATAACTGAGGGAGGGAAGTTTATTGCAGTACTGAACAGCTCGTGTGCCAACAGTTCCTATTCACATTTACCTTAGCAATTGGTGTTGAAGCACAATTACTACAGGATTTGGGTGGCCACCTATCTGTGGCTACCCAGTGACCACACTGAACTTGAGTTGCACTCCCAAGTGTTGGATGAAATCAAATGTGCCCTTTTTGCCATGCTGTGTAGCCAAGTGTCCAGTGGAGTGAACCTAGTCAGGTGTCACCCACAGCATCGCCTTCCTGGAACTATTCACAATTGTAGTGGTCTTGCATGTACAGGGCAGCCACAAGAGCAATAGGAAGGTGTTGCTCTGGTGTGATAATAAAGCAGAAGTAAACATAATCGATTAGGAAGATGCACTTTAGTGTTTAAATTGCTAAGAGAGTCATTTTTATAGTGTCTGGGTCTGAATGTAGCTGCACATACAAAAGCATGTTCTTGGCTCCTGAAAGGAGATTGCTATCTCTTGTGTTAAAAATTGGTCTTATTCAAGAAGCTTGTGCCAGGAGTGGAGCAACTGGGACCACAATCTTGGATGAACTATGGACATTTGGAACTTGGAGGCAGATCTGTCACTCCATCCAAGTAGCTGTGTTTCTGCAGGAGTAAGCAATGGTGGCAGGGCTTGATCCCTGAACATTTGGAGGTCAACTATATCATTGCTATGCAGGTCAGGGGCATTGTTTGTTTACTCACACCTGGCTGGCCTAGCTTGCTTCTCCAAATCATTGAGTTGGCTGACCTCTACACGCAGTTTTGTGGTTAGGAGGGTGATGATAGGATGGCCTCGAGCAGTTGGCCACATGACTTGTAACACATGATTGCTTGTTATTACTATAGTGATTCCTGCTGTCAAAGGAGACATGCATGTTTGAAGTGGCACTCTCTTTGATGGCCTTCTCTTTATTGTTCTTTCCTGCCCTGAAGGTGGATGTATTGGTGGCTGCCACATGCAACATGGATTGCATGTCTGGCCTTTTGGCATCTGGTATCTTTCTGAGTAAAATTATATGTCTGAACCCAGTGGTCCAAAATGGATCAACAGGGAAAGTGGGATGGGTTATTATGCTGTTTAAAGTTCCAGGGTTGGCTACTTACCCAATATGGTACCATTCTGTTTTGACCTTGTCTCCCCTGTTTTCTCTCCTCCAGTCTACAGGTCTAGCCAGTGGCAATGGATGTTTTGAATCACTGGGCACTGGTTTATCTTTGGCGTAGAGGGGCATATGAAGTCAGGAGACTTTGGAACACATTTATAATTTGATAATCTTTATGTTCTTTTAAATTTAAATCTTTATTTACATTTGTTTTTTATTTAGTTATGTAAACCGTTTTGATTAAACACTGTTTGTAAAGACGGTATACAAACACTTTTAAATAAATAAAATAAATTTGGGACTAGCATCTCAATATGAAGGGCGCAGTGGCTTGACCAGAGGGGAATGTGATGGAATAAACATCTTCCCCTCCTATGATAGCTGCTAACTCAATCAGGTCACCCAGATGTTTTAGTCATTCATCTTGGCGGGGGGGGGGGGGGGGGGGGGGGGGGAGTCAGAGAGAAGCAGAGAAATAAGTTTGGCAGTTTGTCTGATTGGCAGCTGGTGGATATTATCAGGATTGACATCAGGAGCCTCATGTCAAGAACTGGTTTTCAGAACATGTTAAAAACATTCTGACATAGCCATGTTTTGGCATATGGGCCTGCCTCAGAGGAATAATTAAAAGCAAGCCAAAAGTGTATTTAACAAAACACCAAATGACAGTCACTGAGCTGTTAAGGTAGCAGATTCCATTTCATCCAGCAGTTGTGGACTGTTCACAATCTACTTGTAAACAGAGTCACAGTGAAAACAGAGTCTAAATTAAATAGAGAGAGAAATGAATTATAGACTGTGGAACATATCCCTTCACTTACACACACACACACACACACACACACACACACACACACACACACATATAGATAGAGATATATAAGTATTGATACTTATATATAAAATTAATATAATGAGTGGCATCTCACTTAAATGTGTGGGTGCCACCAATGGGATGCTTGTGCACCCAGCCACAAGGCCATACACTATTCATCGATGCACTAGTCGGGGAAAGGTGATGAGCCCTAGGGAGAAGTCCTTTGCTGCACCACTTCTATGGTACCGGCTGTGTGGCCTCATGGCCAGTAAACTGCATGGCCTAGTTGCTCTTGCTGCACTGGCTGATGACAGGATGCCCCATGATTGGCTCCCAAGTTGTACTTTAATGTCATCAGCTGGGGCCATGTGTGCTTCCGGCCCCTGATTGGCTGCAGAGAGGGCGTGATGCTGCAGGAGAGGGGTGCAGAAGCTGGGAAGAGATTTAAATTGGGACAGTTCCAGCAGCTCTACTTCCATTGCCTGCCTTGGGTTCCTGTGCCTTGTACCCAAACCATCCCTTTCCCAGTTAAATTTGACTATATTAGTAGACATTCATATAGATGATATCAAATACTTTGTTACCCTTTTGAACTGTGGTACTCAAGCATTGTGCTTGAAAAAGGAAGATTTAGTATAGGGGAGTGGTAAGATGGCCAAAATGAAGTCATGGCTTAGGTCACAGCCTTTGAATAAATAACAGTAACCTAGGTGGGCAATGAACGATGGGCCTGGGAGCTGAGTAAGGATGACACCCAATGGAGTTTGATTACCATGACAGGAAGGTTGGCAGGCTTGCTATGTGGCAATCTGCCTGGTCACCCCCTTCCTCCCCAACACAGCAAGCAGGCAAGACACCAAAGACCTGAGGTGCAGAGCCTTGGGCAACTGCCAGCAGTAGTCACGGAAACAACCAAAGACCCTCCTTGGAGGAAGATAGATGTAGGCGCTCTAGCACCCCAAAAAATTGGATTCCTTTGTCAGGTATCTAATAAATGGCTGCAGCCATTAATATACAGCTGCACAAATTATGACTTGATTGTATGTTGCATATATGCAAGTGCCAGATGACTGCCCTGGTTTTATATAGCAAAATTGCTTACCTTGTAATAGGTGTTATCCCAGGACAGCAGGATGTAGTCCTCACATATGGGTGACATCGGTAATGGAGCCCTATGTACGGAAAAACTTCTTTAAAAGTTTCTATGAAACTTTTGAATGGCACCGGAGTGCCTACTGAGCATGCCCAGCATGCCATGATATTCCCTGCCACAGAGGTCTCCCTTCAGTCTTGTTTTGTAGCAATAAGCGTTAGCCAAAAATAAAATAATAAAACGTAACGGACCCAACTCCGCGGGGTGGCAGGTGGGTTTCGTGAGGACTACATCCTGCTGTCCTGGGATAACACCTATTACAAGGTAAGCAATTTTGCTTTATCCCAGGACAAGCAGGATGCTAGTCCTCACATATGGGTGATTAGCAAGCTAGAGGCTGAGTCATTTTGTGCTGAAGTAACAGTGAGGTATTGTTGTTGAAATGAATCAGCCGAAATCACAGCAGGTTGGATGTAGAAGGAGTTGGGATTACACTGGAAACAAGTTCTTTAAGACGGATTGTCCATAGGCTGAATCTTGTCTTCCTTCTTTGTCTAAACAGTAGTGAGCTGCAAAAGTGTGAAGAGAACTCCATGTTGCTGCTTTGCAAATGTCCAGAATAGGTACAGAGCGTAGGTGTGCTACTGAAGTTGACATCGCTCTTACTGAGTGTGCTTTTACTCGCCCTTGAAGAGTAAGGCCTTCTTTTTCATAACAAAATTGTATGCAATCTGCTAACCAGTTAGACAGAGTATGCTTACCCACTGCTTTACCTGGTTTGTTTGGATCATAGGATACAAACAGCTGACTGGACTTTCTTTGGGCTGTAGTGCGGTTTAAATAGAAAGACAATGCACGCTTACAGTCCAAAGTGTGTAAGGCTCTTTCTCCTTGGTGAGAGTGAGGCCTAGGAAAGAATGTAGGTAAAACTATGGATTGGTTCAAGTGAAATTCCGTGAAAACCTTAGGAAGGAATTTAGGATGTGTCCTGAGGACTACCCTGTCATGGAGGAACTTTGTAAAAGGTTCATATGTGACTAGTGCTTGTAGTTCACTGACCCTTCTGGCAGATGTAATGGCTATGAGAAATACCGTTTTCCAAGTAAGGTATTTAAGGTCACAAGTATTTATGGGTTCAAAAGGAGAACGCATAAGTCTAGTTAGTACTACGTTCAGATCCCATTGTATACTTGGGGAATGAACTGGAGGTTTAATGTGAGTTAGGCCTTTCATGAATTTACTGACGAGAGGCTGCGTGGAGATAGATGCATCTCCAAGCTTGTTATGATAAACTGAGATTGCACTTAAGTGTACCCTTACAGACGATGTCTTAAGACCAGAATTTGAGAGGTGGTAAAGGTAATCTAGTAGCGAGGCAGTGGGGCAAGTGAAAGGATCTAAATCTTTCTGAGTGCACCACAAAGTAAACCGTTTCCATTTGTAGGAATAATTCTTTCTAGTGGAAGGTTTACGGGAAGCTATCAGCACTTGAGATATAGCGGTTGGAAGGTGGAGTGGCTGTAAGATCAAGCTTTCAACATCCATGCTGTCAGGGACAGGGATTGAAGGTTGGGATGGCGCAACTGAGCCTGTTCCTGAGTTATGAGATTGGGAGCTACTCCTAGGCGAATTGGATCCCTGACTGAGAGATCTAGCAGTGTGGGAAACCATACTTGTCGAGGCCAATATGGGGCTATGAGTATCATAGCTCCCTTGTCCTGTTGTAGTTTCACTAGTGTTTTGGTTATGAGTGGTATCGGTGGATACGCGTATAACAGGCCTGAATTCCAATGGCGAGCAAACGCGTCCTTTGGTAGGCTGTTCTGCTGCCAGAGGAGAGAGCAGTAATTTTTCACTTTGTAGAGTTGAGATGCAAAGAGATCTATCGTCTGTTGACCCCAGCGTTGAAAAATCTTGGATGCTATTGCTGGGTCTAAGGACCATTCGTGCGGTTGGAACTGACGACTGAGGCGATCCGCTACTGTGTTGTGGATGCCTGCTAGGTAGGTGGCCCGTAGAAGAATTGAGTGTGTCAGGGCCCAGTCCCAAATCTGTGCTGCTTCTTGACAAAGGAGGTAGGAACCTGTACCGCCCTGTTTGTTGATGTACCACATGGCTACTGTGTTGTCCGTTTGGATCAGAACAGTCTTGTGCGATAAGCAGTCCTTGAACGCATGTAGCGCATAGCGTATAGCTCGAAGCTCCAGGAAGTTTATTTGAAAAGAGGCTTCGAGCTGTGTCCACTTGCCCTGTGTTTTTAGATGACCAATGTGTGCTCCCCATCCTAAGGTGGATGCATCTGTAGTCAAAGTCACTTGTGGAACTGGCTGCTGGAAAGGTAGGCCTTTGAGCAGGTTGTCCATTGATGTCCACCAGAGGAGTGCAGATCTTAGTTCTGGTGTGATATGAATGGGAGTGGACATTGGTTGAGTGGCTTGTATCCACTGTGCTTTGAGCGTCCATTGTAGTAGTCGCATGGTCAATCTGGCCATGGGAGTAACATGAACTGTGGAAGCCATGTGCCCTAGAAGAATGAGGCACTGGTGAGCTGTTACCTGGAATTGTTTGCGAAGATTGTGAGTCAACTGGACAAGTGTTTGAGCACGGTCTCTTGGAAGAAAAGCTGTTGCTATTGAAGTGTTCAGTTCTGCACCTATGAATTGTATCAGATGAGTTGGTGACAGATGGGATTTCTGGTAGTTGATGAGAAATCCCAAGGAGTGAAGCACTTGAATGGTGAGCTTGAGAGAAGTAAGAGCTCCTTCTTTTGATTGACTCTTGATGAGCCAATCGTCCAGGTAAGGGAACACATGCACCTTTTGCTTGTGGAGGTGTGCCACTGCTGCAGCCATGCACTTTGTGAATACTCGTGGTGCTGATGCAAGGCCGAATGGCAGCACTCTGTATTGAAAATGCTGATCCAGTACCCGAAAGCGCAGGTATTGGCGATGAGGAGGAAAGATGGGAATGTGAGCGTATGCATCCTGAAGATCCAGAGAGCAGAGCCAATCTCCCCTTTGAAGAAGAGGCAGAATGGTGCCTAGGGATACCATTCTGAATTTTTCTTTTCTTAGGAATTTGTTGAGATTTCTGAGGTCTAGAATGGGTCGAAGGCCTCCTGTTTTCTTTGGAATGAGGAAATATCTGGAATAGAATCCTCTGCCCTTTTGAGGCCCAGGGACTGGTTCTATGGCCCTGGCTCTCAGAAGGGTGGATAATTCTGTTTGAAGAATTATGGAATGTTGATTTATTGTGTACGAGTGAAGTGGTGGATTTTCCATTCGGATAGTTAAGAAATCCAGCCTGTAACCGTGAGTCATGATGGATAATACCCACTGGTCGGTGGTGATGGAGGTCCAATTGTTGTGGAAGTACTGTATGCGACCTCCTACTGGTGTTTCTGGAAACGGGTTGATGAGGCTGCTGCTCTCTGGGGCTTTTCAGAAACCAGAAGTAGTTGTTGTTTGTGGAGGTGGCTGAGGTCTTGCTGCCCTTTGCCTAGGCTGTTGGCGTTGTGTTGGGCGGTTAGCCCTTGGCCTACCTGCTGGGGGGTAGTATCGACGTGGACGGTAGTACGGTCGGCGAGTGTCACGCCTGGGATACTTTCTGGAAGAAACTTGAGTTTCTTGAGGTTGAGAGGATAATTGTTTTAAGGTCTCGGTGTGGTCCCTTAAGGTTGCCACAGCTTCCTTAATCTTGTCCCCAAAGAGGTTATCCCCCAGACATGGTAGGTCCGACAAATGCTCCTGAACCTCTGGACGAAGATCAGAGGCCTTCAGCCAAGCCCACCTTCTCGCAGCTATGCCCGATGCTGACATTCTTGCTGCTGTCTCAAAGCAATCATAAGTTGCTCGAACTTCATGCTTGCCCGAGTCAAGGCCCTTGTGTATAATATTTTGGAATGACTCTTGAAACTGCTCTGGAAGGGAAAGAGAGAGTTCCTGAACCTGTTTCCACAGGTTCCTTTGGTACTGGTTCATGTAGAGCTGGTAAGAAGAAATTTTTGAGACCAGCATGGAACCCTGAAAAATCTTTCTTCCTAAGTTGTCCAGGAATCTACTTTCTTTCCCAGGCGGTAGGGAAGCATGGGACTTTTGTCGTTTTGCTTTCTTTGGGCAGATTCAACCACCACTGATTGGTGAGGCAGTTGAGATCTCTGGAATCCTGGAGTAGGCTGTACAAGGTAAGTGGCTTCAGCCCTCTTGTTCACCGCTGGTACAGAACTTGGGTGCTCCCAAATCCTGTGCTGTAATTCCTGGAAGACTTCGTGAACCGGGATTGCCAACATTTCTTTGGGAGGGTCCACAAATTGTAGGACTTCCAAAGTCTTCTGCCTCTCATCCACCTCTGTTTGGATAGGAAAAGGGATGGTGTCCGCCATTTCCTTAACGAAATTAGTAAATGAGAGGTCCTCAGGTGGATATTTTCTATGGTCATCCGGTGGAGAGGGCTCTGAGAACAATTCTTCATCCGAAGAATACTCAGAGGTAGAGTCCCCAGGATCATGATGTGGTATGTAAGAAACTGGGTCACTAGGATGTGGTGGCACAGGTGAACGAGGCCTAGAAGGCCTTGGTACTCCTGATGGGCCTGGGACTGGGTCCAGTGGTAAATGCCTTGGTACTCCAGATGGCCCTGGAACTGGATCCTGTGGTAATTGTTTGGTAAGGATATCCAAGAGTGAGTCCAGTTTGTTAAAGACCGGATGTAGCATGGTGACATCCCCAGGAGGAACCGGCGCTGGCGTCGCTGGCACCGAGGAAGGGATCGGTAGAGGCGTATGCGGCATAGGTGACTGTAGCGGGGTAGGAATCGTCTCCGGTTCCGCTGCCATCGTTGGTGACTTCGGAATCGACGGAATGGGCATCGATGGTGATGGCACCGGCATCGTTGGTGGAATCGCCTCACGTAGCGCTTGTTGCACCGCTTGACGTATCAGGGAGTCAAGTTCCACTCTCACAGCTGGTGAAAACAGAGCAGCTGTGGAGGGAGGCGGTGGAGGCGATGCCGATACCCCCTCAGAGCCCTGAGGAGGTTCGGAACCCGGCACCGATATCGGTGGGGAATGCCCTGCAGTAGGCCTTGGAGCCTCTGTCTCCGTCTGGGTTTTCTTTGCCGGAGAGGCCGAACCTGTGGAAGTCTCTTCGGCCACCGTATCCTGTCGCCGTCGATGGTGATGGCGATGCTTCTCCTTTTGTTTATCGCTTCCAGAAGTCGATGCTTTCGATGATATCGACTGGGATGAAGCTGAGGCGTCTCCTGCCTCCGGGTGTTTTTTCTTCATCATAAGCTGACGAACGGAAGCCGATGGAGAAGACTGCGTTGAAGTCGATGCCCATGGAAGCAGTTGTATGGAAAAAAGCTGCTCCATTTTCTCAGCCCTCAGACGACGACCTTTACTGGTCATTTCAGCACAAGACTTGCACGTTTGAATGTTGTGGTCTTTGCCTAAGCAAAGAACACATTCAAAATGCGGGTCGGTAATCGACATAGTTCTTGTGCAGTTTGGACACTTTTTGAAGCCGGAGGCCATGGCGCCGGACGGCCGTCGACGGCGAAAACCCCAAAATTATCGCTCCCAGCCGGGAATCGATAACAGAAAAAAGTTACCGCCGGTAATAAAATGGAAAAACCCCTGCGGCTGATCAAATTTTTCCGAATTTTTTACAAGGTGAAAATCACCTCAAGACTCCTATTAACCCGCGAATCTAATGGCTTCGCGGAAAAAAGAAGACTGAAGGGAGACCCCTGTGGCAGGGAATATCATGGCATGCTGGGCATGCTCAGTAGGCACTCCGGTGCAATTCAAAAGTTTCATAGAAACTTTTAAAGAAGTTTTTCCGTACATAGGGCTCCATTACCGATGTCACCCATATGTGAGGACTAGCATCCTGCTTGTCCTGGGATAAATATATACACACACACACACACACACACATATACATGTAAACACACTTGTAAAAAGCTACTAATCTTGCTCTACCTTTTTGAAGAGTTGATCCCAATTAATCTAAATCATCTCTTCAACCAGGGTTAATCTACAGCAACAGCCAAATTTTCAAAACCCCCCCCACGCATAAAATCCGGCGGTTACACATGTGGCTGGGCCTTGCACGCGCTGCGCACATTTTAGAAGGGACCCAACCACACGCGTAACCCCTGTTATGCGCACAAGAGCCAGGCCTCACAAAAGGGTGGTCCTGGGGTCAGGGAGGGGTGAAGCTAGAGGCAGGGGGTGGAGCTGGAGGCAGCCGGTACAGCGGCCATTTGCCACTGTGCCAGGGGATCGTGCGCTGGCAGCTTGCTGGCGCACACAACTTACGCCAGCTCAGGAGCTGGCGTAAGTTATGAAATGAAGGAAAAAAAAAAAGTCAGGCCGTGTTAAGGGGTCAGGGAGGAGAAGGGAAGAGGGAGGGAGGGTAGGAAAATTCCCTCCCAGTTTGCTTCTTAATTGGAGCAGACTGGGAGGGAACTGGGGGAGGCCCGATCTCATTGCCATACATAAAGTGACCAAATCTACCCCCCACCCCTGCTGGCCTGGATTTTATAACATGTTCTCGCCAGCTCACACATGTTATAAAATTGTGCATCCATGTGCGAGTGCCAAGTAGCTTATACACATGGAGGTGCATGCCTATGTTTTTAAAATCTACCTCTAAATGCACAGCACTTTTAGGGCTGAATTTTCAAAACCATTTTCAAGCATAAAACAGTTATTTTGAGCAGCTGTTAGAAAACAGCCTGGGACTCAGTGCGCTTAGAAGTATGGATATAACTCATTTTTGTGAGTACTTTTATGTACATTGGAGAGAGGCATTCCAGGAGCAGACGTGGAACTTAAGTGCTTACTTTTGAATTTTACAAAATCTGTGCAAAAGTTAACCTCACAAGTTATACCCTCTTAAGATCAGGTATAACTTTGTGCCGCTTAGTTTGTGTGCTTACTAGGTGAATTACCCAAGCTCTGAAAATGTGGAATCAAATCTGCACATAAAAGTTAAATGCAGATTTTATTGCAACGCCTTGCAGTGATAACATTTTTTCCCTGTGTTTCTTTTACTATCTTAGCAGAAGAATTAACTAGTCAGTTAGAAATTGGATTAGTATTTAAGTGAAATAATTCCACTTTATCCGAATAGATTTTTATATCCTAAAGTGTTATTGAAACTCAGCTGCCAGCTCTAGAACATGATGAACTGCTTTGTTTGAATTGTGTAGGAGAAACAGAATACCATCCTCATGTAAAAATAGTTTACGTTTAGCATGGCAATTTAAAAATCTCACTTATCCTGTAATGCTTCTTTCTATTGATGCAGAAAAAGCATTTGATAGGGTTGAATGGTCTTATCTAGGTTTTGCTCTCAATAGATTGAACTTCAATGCTGCAAACCTGTGACTGCGATTATTGCAAACAATGGATCTCAGAATGTTTATCATTAGGAGAAAAAGAAGATGGGAGGCCCATTTTCCCCTTTGCTCATTGCAAGTGCATTTGAATCTTTTGCTATTACTATTAGACAGAATTCAGAGATTAGACAGTCAAGCAGGAGACAGAGTGTTTACAATTTTTTGATAAAGGCAAATTAATATTTATATTGATATTGTGTTACCTTGAATAAAATGTGTATATATATATATATATATATATATATATATATATATATATATATATATGATGTTGTATGATGTTTTATGAAATTATTCATCATTTAAATAATGCCTGATTGAACTTTTAATGTATAAAATCTGTGTTTACAGAAGCAAGCATGGAAACTACATTTTAATATATTTGGAAGAATTTACATAGAGGACATTAAATTCAGGTTGCATGACTTACTCTTTGCTAGGTTTCCTAAGTGTCTCCCTTTCTTGTTGTTTACATGATTTCTAGTAGAGATGTGCTTTGTTTTTGTATCTCGAGTCAGGCTACGTGTCGGCCAACCTGTGGAAAACTTCGTTTTCCATCGAGTTGTTTTTTTTCTCTCTGCAATTTTCGCCGAAAAAAAACCCAAAACACCCAACCCTTAAAATTTTGTTATTTACAACCCCTCCACCCTCAGGACCCCCCCAAAACTTGCCTAAAATCTGTGGTGGTCCAGCGGGGGTCCCGGGAGCAATCTCCCGCTTTCGGGCCATCGGCAGCCAGTAAACAAGTTTTTTTGTTTTTTTTTGGCGGGGGGTCCGGAGGGTGGGAGAGTTGTAAATAACTAAATTTTAAGGGTTGGGTGGGTTGTTTTTTTTTTAAATAAAGGTGCCCCTCTCCCCCATGCTAACCCGAACAACAAATTTTCCCCGAGGTTCAGGAGCAGACAATAAAGTTACACAGATATGTAGGGTATGCATGCGGAGGTTTTCAGTTTTAAAAATTGAAGATACATGCACTAGTCTTGACCTTACCCTGGAATGTCTATACCCTGCCAATTCTCCGCCCCTTTTCCATCTCCTGATTCCTGTCAAGTGCATTGGTACATATGCATATATAATGTGTCTTTTTAAAATCCACATTCTTTCTGTGCAGCTCACATATGTGGGCATTTTTGCATGAACAACACTTTTAAAATTGACAGGTTAGTTTCCATCCATACTCTGTAAACTATCCCTGGAATGCCTCTTTTTAATATGGCTAAAAGAATGCATGTTGTGAAAGTGCATATGCACATTCAGGCAAATGAATATCCACTCATTATCTGGCTAAAATATAGCTGGATACGCTTTTTTTTTTTTAATCATATTTTTATTCATTTCTCAGACAAAACAATTAGATGGATAACTTTTCAGTTATCCATCTAAATGCCTTTTCAATATCTACTCCATAAAGTATAAAAGTAAATCCAATTAACAGAAAAAGAAAAACAATGCCCCAAGTCTATACAAGCCCTCAAATTTGAGGAAGATCCATTCCAATTATCATCATAATAAAAATGTTTTAAAAAGCCAGTTGTTACACAATTGACCATACCAGGCATAACAAAAATTATGTTTTAATAGTACCCCAAAATACACTAACTCCAAAGTGACTCAGAATTAGGATCCAACTTCTGGAAAAAAAGAGAAAGAATCCATACTCACTTTGCTCACACTATCTTGGTACCAAAATACAAAGATTTTCTCTTGATATTTCATTGCTTACAGTAAATTTTCAAAAAGAATTGGCACAGCACTTGTTATGGGTTCAGACTGTGCACACTGGTATCCTGCCCAGGGGCTCTAGCCTGGGGGCTAATCTCATAAATGCACACAATTACTGGGATTATACCTGGGGCCTTAAACCCAGGAGCTTAACCCCTACACAGAGAGCCACACACAAACTTGGATTCAGTACATCATGGTTCCAGGTAAGAAATTAAGTTTATTTGAGCAATAGGAGGATAGAATAAATAAAATCAGATTGTATAGAAGAAAGTAATGGTTGATAATAACAGTTAATACAGAGATATAAAAAGCTTACATTTCCAAAAGATCAGCCAAAGGATCAGCCATTCCATCACATTCAGGGTTCTCTCTCTCCTCTCTTTCTTGCTGTCTCCCCTTATACACTACAAACACTTATGAAAGCAGCCACGTTCCCTCCCTCAGATTTCAGAAACAGCTGTGCAGCCTTCATTCTTTCTCTCAGGCTTTAGTATAAGTTAATTGCTATTTTTCTCATCATAGACTTAGTGGAATAACTAAATAAACACTCTTGCCTGTTTGCAAACATTTCACAGTGCAAGACAGTAAACAGGAGTTCACTCAGAGGTTGGCTTGTGGCTTTCAAAGTAGTCTGTATCTGGTGAAAACTCTGAATCCATACAGCCTATCCTCTATATACATCCTCCACAAAAGTAACAACAAATGACTCAACAGCACTAAAAACCTTCTATATTCTGAATGCTACTGCACACATCAGGAAAGACTTATATTTTAAGACCCATGAATAAGACATCTCTATTGTGGTAAAACCATTTGAGAGTCCACTCCTTGTCCAGTTCTACAGCATATGAAACCAAGAGGATAGCCTTGGACACCTTTACCTCTTGAGATGATTAGAGGAATAGAGAGAGATCCAGACTATCTTCCAATCTCAGCAACTTGTTGCCCATCAGAGCACTTTGATGTTGAAAGGTGGTTTGTTAACTCCAAAGAATTGGGGATTGAGTGGTATATAAGCATTTTAAATACATAAACAATATGGGTTAGATTTTAAAAAAGTGCACGTGGGTGTACATATGCTCGCGCTACCCAGTGCGCGCACTTGTACACCCAATTTTATAACATGCATGCACAGGTGCACGCAAGTTATAAAATCAGGGGTCGGCGCGTGCAGGGGTGCACAATTGTGCACCTTGTGCGTGCCAAGCCACGCTGCCTTCCCCCATTCCCCCTAACCTGACCTTCCCACCCCTTCCCCTAACCTTTCCTCCCCCTAGCCCTACTCTAACCCCCAAAAAAATTTCATTTTACCTTTTGCTCCGACTACCAGCACACGATCCCAAGCACAGCTTCAAATGGCCACTGTGCCTGGAGCCTCCGACCCTGCCCCACCCCCAGACTGCCCCACCCCACCCATACCCCGCCCCCTTCCCACCCCTTTAGTAAAGGCCCAGCGTGCGTAAGGCTGTTTCCGCACGTAAATCTAGAGGATTTACACGCGTATCCCTTTTCGAATCCAGCCCTATATATTCATTATGGGTGGCATAACTTCATTCAAGTAACACTTTAACATTTCAGATGGAGCTCTATGTATGCTATTCAGGGAAAGTTTAAAAAAATTGCAAGTTAGGAAAAATAATAGAATTCTTCAAATTTTCTATTTTTTTAAATAAATAACTGTGTTTTAAGAAAATAAATATTCAACTGAATAGATGAAACCTGACCTTCTAGGACTTCTTCCTGAATAATGTTCTTTAAAGTGACTTCCTGAGACATAGACTTAGGATCCAATGAACTAAGGTAAATATAATTGAAAATAGAGAGAGGAAGAATTCTAGAAAAAACAGGGAGCACAGGCTACTGGTATTTGCCTGGTTTGGCCATTTTAGAAATCTTCCTTAGCATATCTAAGTCATTTCCATGCATGGGCAGTTTAGAAATCTACAATATGTGATTCCTAAATTCAGCAATTTGTTCTTCACTGCATGTCTAAGCACATCAATTACTACAGATTCTGCTACACACAAATGCAATAGGATGGCATTTTGTTTTCAACAATTGTGAGGCACTTCAGCTAATACAAAATAAGATTTATGACAAGCATCATATCTCATAGTGTTATACAGCATCAAAAAAAAGTTATTGCCAAAATTGTTACATCATAGTCCTGATGTTTGGGTTTTCATTCATGTCAATAATTGAATACTTGGATGGATAACATCTTTCCTAGAGCTAATCAACTTATTTATAAATTTTCTTACTACTAATGTAAGAAAAGGTTTGCACAAGTTCCTGGAGGAGAAGGCCATAAATTGCTATTAGTCAAGTTGACTTAGGGAATAGCCACTGCTTATTATTGGTATTAGTAGCATGGAATCTATTAAATGTTTGGGTTTGCCAAGTACTTGCATCCTGGATGGACCACCTTTGGAAACAGGATGCTGGGCTTGAAGGACCCTCGGTCTGACCAGGTATGGCAACTTCTTATGTTCTTATATATGTTAAACTTTTCAAACATAGGATAGAATACTTTTTTGGATGAATTTTAAAACAGCTGCGTGCGTAAAAGTCAGCATGTATGCGCATGGCCGGGCCCTACAAGCGACACGTGCATTTTCAAAAGGGCCTGGCCACGAGCTTCAGTGTCGATATGTGCACAAGTGCCGGGCCCTGAAAAAGGGGTGGGCCATGGGGTGGGGGAGGGGCGGGGCAGGGCAGGATGGAGGCCGGCCGAGACAGTGGCCATTGGCTTCTGTTCTGGGGAAGCAAGCACCAGCAGCCAGCCAGCGTGTACACGTTGCTTCTGCTCTGATGGAGCAGTAAGTAAAAAAAAAAAAAAATTAAATTCTTTTAGTTAGGTAGGGGGTAGGGGTCAGAGTGGAGAGGGGAAAAAAGTCAGGAAGGTTAGGCAGTGGGATGGGGAAGTTCCCTCCCAGTCCACTCCTTAATTGGAGCAGACTGAGAGAATTGGGGGAAGCCAGATTGCGTTGCCACGAGTCATTTGCTAAAATTCCCCCTGCCCCCTGCACATGCCCATGTGGATTATAAAATCCATGCATCCATGTGTGCGCGCTGAGAACTGCTTGCTCATGGATGCTTGCGCGCACCTTTTAAAATCTACCCCTTTGTATATCATACTGTATTTATATACAGAGTAAATCCAAATTGCAGAATAGAAGCGCTACTGCACGCACAAAATCACAACAGTCAACAGGGAAATGTGCAGAAAGATTCAATGTCCACACTTCTTTGATGCAATCACAATTTTTATATTCAGACGGCAACTCCACAGTGCATTAATACAGAATTTATAGTACAGAAGGGTCCCCCGACATGGACCCATGTTTCGACACCAGGCTGCGTCGGGAGGGACGGGCAAACAAAATCTTTGTTGTTCTAAAAGATAAAATACAACAGGTAGAGAAAAATATTTTAAGCCAATGGAAAATAAACGCAAAGGAGCACGGCAATAATGAGTAACAGCAATTGTGCCATATTGTAAATTTTCAACAATTATAGAGTGAACATGTCTGACAGACTAAGATCAGTCAGTAGAGGGAGAAAGGTGTCAACAAAGCATAGAGTAACCAACTCAGATTTTATCGGTAGTCACCAAGGATTCATGTATAGCATTAACATAATGTAATAGACTGTAATACACACAGTGTAAAATAAATTTAGTTAGGATCACAGAACCGACACAGTTTTTAGGATGGTCTATCACAAATTTTAGCAAAGAATTTTATCACAAGACAGACAGTACATTAGGGTAGAGGTAATGACCGCCGGCACAACGGGTTGATTAAGGGTCAAAGCCAGCAACAATCTTAAATAGCAATAGGTACGAATTTAAATTCACCTTACTAGAAAAACAAATGACATACCTGAATTCAGTTTCAAACATTGGCGTCACTGGGAGAGCAACGCGAGCAATACAACGGCGGCCATTTAACTTGGAAAATTTGGCGTGAAAAGTTCAGTAGCCAATCAGAAAAGAGATGTCTACAACCAGACGTAATGGAGAACTGAACACAGTGTGTGTAATGTAAAAATGGCCGTGAAAGAAAACTACCAAGGAAAAGTAACAAAGCAGTATGTCCGGAGACATCAATACCATAGAAGAGATATTCTCCCCAAAATTCATAAATCCCTGATCAAGCCTCCTGGATGTCCAATTGTTTCGAGTATTGGTTCTTTGCTGGAACCACTATCTAAATTTGTTGACCACTTTCTTCAGCCCTTTGTGTCCCTCAGTAAATCATACATAAGAAATTCTGCCCATCTCATTACCATTTTACAGGATTTACAGTGTCCCCAGGTCCCCTTTTTCCTAGTCACCCTGGATATCATATCACTTTATTCCAATATCCCCCAAGATGAAGAAGTCACACTCATTGAAACAATTTTGGATTCACGACCGAACCCACATCGTATTCCGACACATTTCTTAACAGCACTCACCAGATTGGCCCTGTCAAAAAAATGTTTTCTATTTGACTCTATTTTCTATCAACAAGTGAAAGGCACGGCAATGGGCGCCACTATGGTGCCCAGTGTCGCCTGCTTATATGTGGCCAATTTTGAAAATGAATTTCTGTATTACTCCAGCTAGTGGTCTAATATCTCATTGTGGGTACGATATATTGACGACGTCTTTTTGATTTGGTTAGGTACCGATATCCAATTCTTTATGTTCCTAGATTGGCTTAACGACTGTAATCCTCACTTGCAATTCAATTTTGATATTCACCCCTCCCAGATATCTTTTTTGGACATTAACATCTCTCATAATTCACAGGTTTTTACAACCACTATCTTCAGAAAATCAACAGATCGTAATACGCTATTAGCTTTTGATAGCCAACACCCTCAATTCCTAAAAAATAATATACCTTTTGGGCAATTCTTAAGATTGAGACGTCTCTGTTCTTCTAAATCTGAGTACATTCTGAAAGCCCAAGATAGGATGACTCGTTTTAAAACCGAGCGTTTTGCCTGATGAGTAGACAATATCTATGGATAGACATAGCCTTTCCGATAATCTTGGTCGTCCCTCTGGAATTTTTGATATTTTTCAGCTTTGAGGTTATTTTTGAATTTGTCCAAATTTTGTTTAAAGTCTGAATATTGACAGTCAAAATCTTCTAGTGTTGATAATGTTTTGATGGTGTCCAGTTGGAGCGTAAGTTCGTCCTGTAAGGATGTGGTAAGTTGTTTAGTAGTTTCTATAATTAAGATCATCAGATCAAACGAGCATTTATTAAGGATTTGATTCCACCGGACTAAAAAATCTTTATTGTCTGTATGTAAGCGAGGCTCCTTTCGAATCCTTAAGCCACATGGAATTCTTTTAACACGGCAATATTCTAGCAAAGTCAAAGCGTGAAGTTCTGCCCGTGTAAGGCGCTTTTGGAGATTGATGATGTCAAGCCAAGATGCGGAAACAGAAGTGGAGGAGGCAGAATCAGCAAAGAAAAGAGGGACGTCTGTCAGAATGGCCTTGAGGGTTTCATCAGAGTAACTAAATGTTGTGACATCAGCCAAAGGCTCCATTCAACCGGCTCCAAAACCGGAGACAGTCCAAATAGCAAAACAGGAGCGTTACTGCATGTACTAAATCACAGCAGTCAACAGGAGAATGTGCAGAAGAATTTAAATGTCCACACTTCTTGGTGTTCATATCTGTGTTAGCTGTATTTAACACTTTAAATTAATATGGTGTGTATTTTTTATTACTTTATACTGCGTTATACCCTAAGAGATTATCATGTGTTTATGCCTTATTTTTGGTTACCTGCTATATAATTTGAGTTAATCATTTGTTGTCCTATTCCTTTTCTGCTCGTTCTTAGTCTGTCAGATAGGCTTACCTTTCAATAGTTAATTTATTCTGTGACTGTTCCCCGAACATGATTAAAATTTTCTAGCATTGCTATGTTTTTGATGTTCTAGCACTGCCAAGCTCCTTTATGCTTTTGTCCACTGTTTTCAATCTTTTTTTCATTTGTCGTCTTTTATTTTTTAGAATAATAAAGTTTTTGCTTTCCCGTCCCTCCCGACGCAGTCTAGTGGTGAAACACGGGTCCATGTCGGGGGACCTGCTATATATACAAATCTCTGTATTACACTGTGGAGTTGCTGGAATAAAAATTTAAAAATTTGTCTTTGCACCAAGAAGTGTGGACATTTAAATTCTTCTGCACATTCTCCTGTTAAATGAAATAACGCCATTCAATTTCTTTATTCAATCCAAATGGTATAAGACTATGCAAATTGAAAATCCATCTTTGTTCACGGCGTATAAGAATCTCAGACAGGTTACCACCCCGACGTGGAGGGGGGCATTACATCAATGATACAGAAGCGGAGTGAGAGAATACCAGCATTGGTCTTTTATAGGCCTGGAAGACTGATGTCATCATTTGGTGCCATCAGGGCTTTCCTGTTGCTGGCCCTTTAAATGGGGGAATGTGAGGTACATCAAGATGGCCCAGCAGCAGAGGCTAGTGGCATCAGGCCATGATGAAGCATGGTGTCCAGCAACATAGGGGGGCCGGAGTCTGTAGGCCATGTCAAAAAAGAAGAGATGTAGTTTGGACAGGGAAGTGAGTATGGCGGTTTGTGGGGCCACCACGAACCAAGAAAAGCAACATCTATATTCCACTGGCTTCAATGTATTACCCTATTCTTTCAATTAATTTGCACAATATGGATATCAGACTTACAGGTCTGTAGTCACAGTCCCCAATTTCCTGCAGCAGCTGAAGGGTAGTTTGTGAGGCAAGAGTTAGAAAATTTAGTGGCAAAGTTTCTGAAATGTCATTTGTGGCATGTTTGCATAATTTTCATATTAAAGTCATCAAAATTGGATCTGACCAAACTTATCCATTGCCAATCTTAATAATTATCTTACAGCAGTAGCCCAATGGTTTAGTAAACACAAACTCAGATTAAACTCCTCAAAATCTGAACTCCTCTGGCTCTGCCACCAGGGTAATCCCCTATATTTGCTTCCCTCACTAGCAGGTACCCTGTTATATCCTAAGGAGTCAATACGAAGCCTAGGGGGTCTAACTCAACCAAAATTCCACAATGGAATCTCAGACCACAAAACTCCTCCTTCATATATCTGCCATGTTAGTCCATGCAATAATCACCAGTGGAATTGACTACTGCAATTCCCTATACAACAGCTTCTCACAATACAGTACAAGTACAAAGTGTCTTCAGCTCCTACAAAGTATTGCCACTGGAATTTTGGTAAGTGAAAAAGCAAATGACCACATCAAACCTATTCTACATCAACTTCAAAAGCAGGATAAGATGTAAAATACCCTGGGCCTGATTCATTAAGGCTTTTCTCCCATTCTGTGTCTATGGGAAAAATGCTTAGTGAATCAGACCCAGGGGACTTCAGTTGCTTGAATAAACAAGCCCACAACTTTTTTCTCCTTATATGCCTGCAAGGGAATTCCTGTCCTCCCAAGTTGCTTGGACTTCTACTTCTTTGAGGAATGATAGTTGTCCTTTTATTTTCTCCTCCTTGCTAATATAATAGACTCAAAGATTTGTTTAAAACGGTTTTAGATATAGTATCTTGTGAAATGAGATAATGGAAAATAGTCTCACTGACTGTTCATCAGATATGTACAGCATACACTATAATATTCCTTGCATTTCTGGTTGTGCCATAGGCAATTGTAAAATCCAGCTTTAACCATGAATAATGATGTCATCATTTGTTGTCCAACTTAAAACTGTTATAATGGACTGCAGTACTTTAATTTTGGCATTAGAAGAACATTTATTTTACTGCTAAGGTGTGATCTGAATAATAGAAGTCAATTTTTAATTGACTTCTAATTGACTTTTAATAGTCTTTTTTAATTTGGCAGGTTTTATTTACCTTGGTCATTCTTTTGTTATCTCATTGTTAATCTCTCTTTTGCCTCCTCTACATTCCAAGTTGCATTTTATCCCTGTTTTATTGTAACTGCTACCTTATTCTTCTATCACATGTTAATGTTTTTTAAGTTATTAAGTATTTATTCTGTTGTCACACCTTGTTATTTGTAAACCGGCATGATGCGACTCCCATCGCGAATGCCGGTATATAAGAAATTTAAATAAATAAATAAATAAATAAATAAAATAAGTGTAGTAATGTGTGCTTTGGTCCCAAGCTCAAGTCCCCAGAAGTAGGGAAGCTGCCTTTTAAATAAGTATCTGTTTAATCATAGGAAAGAAAACATAAAGCCTAGCTCTCTGTATTCTCTGAATATACATACATGAGGCGTCCAGTTTTCTTTGATTCCATGACAATTGCCATAGAATTTCCCCCTTGCCGCAGAACTACAAGGAACTGGGCTGCTTGTTTCCTAATGTCACCTCTCCTCTTCCTTTTCCTCGCTGTCCTCCCACAATGCGGTCTACATCCTTCTTCCCAACTCCCCTGTTGCTAGCTGCTTCTCCGCCCCATCACTGGCATTGGCTCCATCAGGTACGGCTGCTGCTGCTGCTGCTACTGTTTAGTTTCTTTCACACAGGACAACAACTGACTCTTTTTGCTCCCCACCCCCACCCCAAATATGGGGAAAGATATGACATTAGCCAGTGGGTGCAATTTAGAACATGTCAGAGCTGGGCCCAGAGCACTAGGGGCACTCTATGCAAAGCTCATAGATGCTGCTGAATGACAACTGAGGAGGAGTCACAGAGATAGTGGAGAGGCCTGCTGTTGCTTGGGACCAGGCAGACTTCAACAGACTGGCTCCCACCCCTGCACTAATGCTCCTTCCAAGGATGATCTCACACAGACAGGAATGTATGGATCAACAACCCAAGGCCATGCAGGTTGAAATCTGCCTGGTCCCAAGCAACAGAAGGCCTCATCACTGTCTGCTCTTGGGCAATAGGGATTCTCTGTCCTCTACACCTCTGTGTCTCCTCTTCAATTGTCACACAGCAGCCTCTATGAGCTCTACAGAGAGGCCACTTTCTGGAATCACATAATGTTCTAGCAGGCTGCAAATAAACTGATGTGCATATTCATTAGGCTGGATAATGGACAAGTGATGCAGCTACAGTTAGCAGCAGAACCTGTCCCCTATAATCAACCGGATAAAAGAGCCACCTCATCTATGCACCCAAAACTTATGCAGATACATAAGGAAGATGATCTGTAGGCCTAACCTACCAGTGTGTAAATATTGCAGAGAAAGCCTCAATTGATGCAGCCTTGTGTGGCAGGCTGTCTTTTTACCAGGAAATCTTCACCAATTAAGCGGGTAAGTAGGCCTCTGTCTAGAAAAGCAGCTGCTAGAATTCTCACAAACACTAGAAAATTTGATCATATCACACCCATTTTGAAAGAACTCCACTGGTTACCAATTTCTTTTCGAATACAGTTTAAAATATTGACACTAATACATAAAACATTATACAATGAAAGAATTGAATGGCTTAATGCCGTATTACATTTCCTTACACCACAAAGAAATTTGCGTTCATCAAATAAAGGACTACTATCAATACTGTCTCCCAAATTGGCCCACCTAAACACAATTAGAGAGCAGGCACTTTCCCTAGCAGGACCAAAACTATGGCATTCCATACCAATGGATTTGAGAGCAGAGGCAAATCCTCAGACATTTAAAAAGAAACTAAAGACACTGCTATTTCAGCAAGCATTTTCTGATTGAATAATCCTTCTCTTTTGCTTTGTTTTAGTATTTTATTGAGCATTTTATTTGTATTTTATTAAGTATTTTATGAAGATTGTTTTTATATTTTGATTTATTTATTATGTGTATGTTCTATTTCATTTCTTACTGATATATCTTACTGTATTTGTTTTTCCTCTGTAAACCGATATGTTTTTTCGAACATAAAAGTACCTGGCATTACGGCACCATTTGACCTTCCCCTTCCCTGCCTCCCCAAAATAAGCTGACATCATCTTAAATCTCGCCCCCAAAACACTGCCTCCCCAGCAGCCGAAGCTCTTCTATCCAGGCACCCCTCCCCCCACCAGTAATACAAATAGGCCTATTCCAGGTCCGGTGGAAGATCCTCAGTTACATGAGGGGCGGGGGGGGGGGGGGGTTACACTACAGGCAAATAATGAGTTATATGGCTAGAATGTAGCTGGTTAAGTGGCTGCATGGGTCACATTACTCATTTACAGTGCTCTCTAAATGACAATTGATGATGGACCTCAGAATATATCACGCTATATTATATAAAGAAAGGGGTGTATATACCCACATAGCATGTACACGGCTCAATCTGATACAGACAAGACTCTAGGTTCTCAATGTGTTCCACAGCACCAGAAAACCACACACAATAGTAGCAGGGACTTGTGTTAAGTTCAGCTACATTGCAATACACTGAAAGCTGTATCTACAGATGTGCCACTACCACACTGTACGAGTTATGATTCTGCCCACAACTAGGGCCATGGGCAGCCTCTCACCTTCTTCCAGCAAGCCTGTCTGTCCTCCCGACGCCATCTCCTGTGCCGCCGTGCTTCCTCGTGGCAGGAGCCGCCAACGTTCTTTTTCCACCGTGCGGCCAGGAGGCCGCTGTCACTGTCCTCCGTGGCCTGGGAGCCGCGGCCTGTCTCCCGCAGTCCGGAGACCACCCACGACAAGCTTCCACATGGCGGGTCTTGCCACTGTGCTCCCATGTGGCCGGGAGGCCGCGATGCCGTTTCCATGCGGTCCAGAGGCCGCCATGATTTCTTCGCAGCAGGAGTCACTGACGCCTTCCTCCTGTTCTGCGGCTGGGAGTCTACCCTGAAGCTCCTCTTCGCAGCCTGGTGGCCGCCGCCGGTGTTTCCTCATGGCTGGGGCCGCCCTCCGTTCTCCTTCCTGTGGCAGGAAGCCTCCTCCGACATTGGGCCTGGTTGCGGCCTGGTCCTGCTTCTGTTCCTCTTCACAGCATGGACGCTGCTCTCCAGGGCCCTGCCCCTAGGCATGAGGCCATGCCTTTCTTCAGATCTTAAAGGGCCTGCAGTGGGAGTAGTCCTGCGGTCCCTCCTGATGACTTCATTATGGGAGTTCCTTTTCAGCCCTATAAAAGGGCCCTGCCTTCAATCTTTCGTTGCCTTTGCAAGGAGTCAATCCTCCTTAGGACTTCTCATCTTCTTAACTCCTTCTAGGCACCCTGTTTCTTCGTGGGATCCCGTGTTTTATCTTGGTCTCTCATCTGATCCTGTGTCATCATCATGGTCTCTCGTCTGATCCTGTGCCAGATGTCTGGATGTTCTCCTGATGTCCTCATACCCTGATATTCTTAATCATATCCTCTTTTCTTCGGCAGCGCAAGTCTCCAGAAGACCATCACTTTTAATCCTCAAGCTTCAGGTTCCTAGCTTCGAGTTCTTTTTGCTCCGAGTTGTCACTCCGAGCTTCCTTTCTCCGAGCAATCCGCTCCGAGTTCCTTTCTCCGAGCTTTGGATACTGAGGTTCTGTTTTTAATCCTTTTCCATACCTGGTCTCCGGAGTTCTTTGTGTCTGCTTCGGTCCATACCTGAGACTCTGCCTGAACCTGCTCCGTTCCTGCGTGGCCGTGCCTTGCCTTGACTGGCTGTGGAGGGCACGCCTCGGTGCAGGCCTCATCTGAATCTTCGCCATGATCGGATTTGAAGTTCATTGCTTCACCTGGAGTCTGCTTCGCCATCTGTGTGGTCCGCGACCTGCCTTGTGTAAGGCACACAGTGAGACAGCACTCATTCAGCACTCACCGTCATATTGAACTCTAAGTAACCTGAGTCGATGTCTGAGTTTAGAATCTGCTTCATCTTCAACGTGGTCCACAATCTGCCTTGACTGGCTGTGTAGTGTGCGTGGAGTGGCAGTACTTTTTCAGTATTCTCTTTAATTCTGGACCCTTCACAATCCTGAGTCTTCAACCAACCTGTGTCTATGTCTAAGTCTGTCAAACACTCTGAGTCTTTGTCTGAGTCTGTTCATTTCTGCCCTCAGCTTCTGTCCATCCTGTCGCATCTGCTGTTCCATGCGACAGGTCCGAAAGGGCTATCGAGTGGCCGGAGGGCTACTTCAGAGACCAACATTGTGTTGCTGGGTTTCTCTAATGCATCAGGTTCGGCAGAGGCCAGGGCTCCCTATTTCCAGCCTGCCAGCCTATGCTGGGGCACGTCTCGCCTGCCACGGTGCTTCCCTGGAGCTCCTCTCCGGTTGTGTCGTGGCCCAAGTGTGCACTTCCTCTCTGGGAATGGGACTGCTTCCCAGCACTCCCACAACAGAATGCTTGCATTGCACAAGAGAAGCTAGGGCTATTTGGACTTGGAAGACAGATACTGGGAGCAAGGTGTGGTTTACTTGGGCAGCACAGCAGTAAGGCCACCGAAAGCTTCCTTCCCCTACATTTCCCAACCAGCTGGCACTTTGCCTCATAAGTATATAGGTCTTTGCTTGTGATAGCAGGGGCAGCTCTAAGCCAAATTTAGTATCAACTAGTGAATCCATGGAAGAAAGAGAAGAAGATCCAGGAACAAAGGCAATTGAGGGTCCAGGTGGCAAGAATGCAGGAAAAGATACAAATTCAGATAGTCAGGGAAACAGGAACAGGTGAGGTTCCAAATAGGCAGACATTAATCTATACTCAGAAAAGAACAAGGTCCAGGAAAACAATTGTACCAAAAGTCAACCAGAGCTACAAAAGAGTTTATATGATATAGCAATCATAGCTAACCCTGTTGGTCCCATAGTATAGCAGCTAGGTGAAACAAATAAAAAGAGAGATATGTTGAATCTATTGTAGTAGCAACTTCTTATATTGATGTACTGTGTAGTTGTGATGCTGTATTTGTTAATTAATTATTATGTATACATATTATTAAGCCTATTATAACATGTTGGACGTGGGCTTTGCCTGCAGAAAGGAGTAAAATGACATTACATTAATGCAAAACACATAAGGCACCATGATTTGCATTAACTCATCTATAATGCAAAAACATAAATACCGTACGTCTCCTGAAGGTATAATTAAGTTGTTGCATTAAACTTCAGGGGACCAACATGCGGCAAGATGTGGGCTACAATGTCTCACCCAACCACTGCCTATAAAAAATTAGATTGCAATCATCTCTCCTACTACCTCTGCATCCGATCATGAGTGCTTGGACCCCCTCTTCAACCACCATTCAATTGCTGCTCCCCCCCCCCCCCCCCCTTGCATACAAACCTTAGATCTCCCTTCTGAGTCTATGCCATTTGAAGGCCTCTAATGGAGGCAGAAAGTATTCATCATCCCTTTTGCCCCACCATTGCTAATATTCAAAATGGTGCCTGCTGACTTTCATTGTCTTCTCCCTGTAAGATAAGCCATTGTCATTTTGAATTTTGGCAGCAGTAGGGTAAAAAGGGAGAATAGTTTCCTCTACTCTCAACAAACATTGGAAGCCTTCAGATGGGGTTACTTGGGAAGAGGCAATGATAGCTGCAATTAGCGTCCGTTCTCCAAACCTGTGCACTGCCACAAGTTAGGAAAAAGGACTCTCATTAATTGAGCATCCCTTTTCCTAACCTGACCGCCGGCACACTTTTTTTATTTTTTACTTTTTCTTTTTTAACTTTTGGTTACTCTGACTTAATACTGACATGATATTAAGTCAGAGGATGTACAGAAAAGCAATATTTTCTGCTTTTCTGTACACTTTTATGGGATGCTTAGAAATTAACTTCTGCTCTGGACTGATGTTAATTTCTGAGCGTGAAAATGGGCAGATCGGGCACACATATTTTTTTTTGTATCTGAAGCAAATAGCTAACAGCCTCATCAACGTGCATTTTCATGTGAAGAGTGCTGTTAGTTTCGGGGAGGGGGGGTTGGACACACGTTTTGCACGCATTAAACCTCATATGGTATAAGGGTTGTGGATGTGCATCCAAAACGCGCATCCAATCATGGGTTAAAAAGTGTGCTCAGCTGAGCGCACTGTATTTTATCGGCCTGATTATCAGCCAATTTTACCATAGTTTAGTACATTGGCAATGTTGGTAAAAATAAACTTAATTTATGAATTTTTGTAGATTACTTACATGATTTTTTTCTTTAAAAGGGGTAACAACTGTGCTGACAATGACAACACTGAGCATCAGTGCTCGAAACTCTCTTCCAAAAGTCGCTTATGCAACAGCTATGGACTGGTTTATTGCTGTCTGTTATGCCTTCGTATTTTCTGCCTTGATAGAATTTGCAACTGTTAATTACTTCACAAAGCGAGGATGGGCCTGGGATGGAAAAAGTGTAGTAAATGATAAGGTAAGTAATAGCAAAATTATTACATTTTAAATTTTAGTACTATAAATACTTAATCACTGGATTGATTATATACCATTTATTCTTCAACTGCTGTACTCCTTTGGTTTTAATACTGTGTCAGATGACATTTTAGTGGGAGAAAATGACATGGGAAGTCTTTGTTCAAATGTTTATAGTCTGCCTAAGAAAATCATTGTTCTGGAATCCTTTCATGAGATATTTCTTGATCAATTGTTAGAGAAACACATTTTTGCAGATGCAACACTGGACCTGGTATTAACAAATGGAGGTAGTGTCACTTAGTTAATGGTGAAAGACAATATGAGGTCCAGCACTCACCATGCCTTGGGGCAGATGCAATAAATTTGCATAGAAAGAGGGTGCTGAACAGTCAGCGCCTGTTTCTTTAACATACCCCAGGCGTCCTCAAGGGGGGCACCATGCAATATTTAAATTAATGGAGCACGTTAGCAACGAAGTGCTAAGGGTGCTTGCGTGCCCATAGTGCCTCCTTGCTAACGAGAATCTGATCGGCGTCGGCGATCCACTGGTTAGGAAAACCGATACTGTGTTTATCGGCGTCAGTTTCCTAAACACCGCATAGCTGCACAGCCAGGGGGGGTCAGGAAACGGACGCGTGTCATTCAAACGTCTGTTTCCTGCACCCGACTGCAAGTGTTTTTTTTTTTTTCTATTTTTTAACTTTGTTTAATTTTGTTCTTCCTCCTACTTAATGCTCCAGGCAGGCATTAATTGCTGAGCGCTAAATGTGCATCCTAGACACACATTTTTTTTTTTTTTTGCATCAGGAGTGAATGCTAATAGCCTCAGTCACATGCAGTTGCATGTGATTAGCACTATTAGACTCACTCCAAGTCAGAAGTACGATGAATAGGTGCTAATTCCTTTATTGCATTAGCGGATTCATTAGTGCCTATTCAACCTGCGTCCCACTGCATGTTAGACAATGCGCTCGGCTGAGTACACTGTATTGCATCAGTATAAACCCAAGAAAAGAAACAAAGACTGCTAAATGAAGAGGCCTAGATTTCAGAAAGGCTGATGTCAAGAAAATAAATGATCATATTAAGTAAAACTTGTCCAAAATAGGAGATTTAGAAAGTACAGTAGACATATAGACAGCAATGAAAAGTATTGAAATATTGCCAAATATTTCTGTCACAAAATACTACCTGGACTATATGCCTTCAAACAAAGAAGAACATAAGAACATAAGAACATTTCATACTGGGTCAGACCAAGGGTCCATCAAGCCCAGCATCTTGTTTCCAACAGTGGCCAATCCAGGCCATAAGAACCTGGCAAGTACCCAAAAACTAAGTCTATTCCATGTTACCGTTCCTAGTAATAGCAGTGGCTATTTTCCAAGTCAACTTAATTAATAACAGGTAATGGACTTCTCCTCCAAAAACTTATCCAATCCTTTTTTAAACTCAGCTATATTAACTGCACTAACCACATCCTCTGGCAACAAATTCCAGAGTTTAATTGTGCGTTGAGTAGAAAAGAACTTTCTCTGATTAGTTTTAAAAGTGCCACATGCTAACTTCATGGAGTGCCCCCTAGTCTTTCTATTATCCGAAAGAGTAAATAACCGATTCACATCTACCCATTCTAGACCTCTCATGATTTTAAACACCTCTATCATATCCCCCCTCAGTCACCTCTTCTCCAAGCTGAAAAGTCCTAACCTCTTTAGTCTTTCCTCATAGGGGAGCTGTTCCATTCCCCTTATCATTTTGGTAGCCCTTCTCTGTACCTTCTTCATCGCAATTATATCTTTTTTGAGATGCGGTGACCAGAATTGTACACAGTATTCAAGGTGCGGTCTCACCATGGAGCAATACAGAGGCATTAAGATATTTTCCGTTTTATTCACCATTCCCTTTCTAATAATTCCCAACATTCGGTTTGCTTTTTTGATTGCCGCAGCACACTGAACCGACGAGTTCAATGTGTTATCCACTATGACGCCTAGATCTCTTTCTTGGGTTGTAGCACCTAATATGGAACTGTGTAACTATAGCATGGGTTATTTTTCCCTATATGCATCAACTTGCACTTATCCACATTAAATTTCATCTGCCATTTTGATGCCCAATTTTCCAGTCTCACAAGGTCTTCCTGCAATTTATCACAATCTGCTTGTGATTTAACTACTCTGAACAATTTTGTATCATCTGCAAATTTAATTATCTCACTTGTCATATTTCTTTCCAGATCATTTATAAATATATTGAAAAGTAAGTGTCCCTGAGTGCCTCAGGGATCTGTATTGCTCCCTTCCACTGAGAAAATTGTCCATTTAATTCTACTCTCTGTTTCCTGTCTTTTAGCCAGTTTGCAATCCACGAAAGGACATCACCACCTATCCCATGCCTTTATACTTTTCCTAGAAGCCTTTCATGAGGAACTTTGTCAAACACCTTCTGAAAATCCAAGTATACTACATCTACCGGTTCACCTTTATCCACATGTTTATTAACTCCTTCAAAAAAGTGAAGCAGATTTGTGAGGCAAGACTTGCCCTGGGTAAAGCCATGCTGACTTTGTTCCATTAAACCATGTCTTTCTATATGTTCTGTGATTTTGATCTTTAGAACACTTTCCACTATTTTTCCTGGCTTTGAAGTCAGGCTAACTGGTCTGTAGTTTCCCAGACTCCCCCTGGAGCCCTTTTTAAATATTGGGGTTATATTTGCTATCCTCCAGTCTTCAGGTACAATGGATGATTTTAATGATAGGTTACAAATTTTTACTAATAGGTCTGAAATTTCATTTTTTAAGTTCCTTTAGAACCCCTGGGTGTATACCATCCGGTCCAGGTGATTTCCTACTCTTCATTTTGTCAATCAGGTCTACCACATCTTCTAGGTTCACCATGATTTGATTTAATCCATCTGAATCATTACCCATGAAAACCTTCTCCAGTACGAGTACCTCCCCAATATCCTCTTCAGTAAACACTGAAGCAAAGAAATCATGTAATCTTTCCATGATGGCCTTATCTTCTCTAAGTGCCCCTTTAACCACTTGATCATCTAACGGTCCAACTGACTCCCTCACAGGCTTTCTGCTTTGGATATATTTTAAAAAGTTTTTACTGTGAGTTTTTGCCTCTACGGCCAACTTCTTTTCAAATTCTCTCTTAGCCTGTCTTATCAATGTCTTGCATTTAACTTGCCAATGTTTATGCATTATCCTATTTTCTTCTGTTGGATCCTTCTTCCAATTTCTGAATGAAGATTTTTTGGCTAAAATAGCTTCTTTCACCTCCTTTTTTATCCATGCCGGTAATCATTTTGCCTTCTTTCCACCTTTCTTAATGTGTGGAATACATCTGGACTGTGCTTCTAGAATGGTATTTTTTAAGAATGACCATGCCTCTTGCACACTTTTTACTTTTGTAACTGCTCCTGTTCTAGATTTTCTAGGGAGTTAGCAATCTGTTCTGGATTTGCTAGGGAGTTAGCAATCTGTTCTGAATCTGATGCTTGATGGGAGGAGTAATCAGATGGTAGTTAGTAATCCGTTCGGGATTTGTAGTTATATATGAGAGTTGAGGGTGGATCCTTGGACCAGTGATAGATGACCACGCCCCCGGGGAATGATCCTGAGCGGGACCACCGGTCAGCTTAGAGATAGGAGACAAACACACGCTAGTTCTTTAGTAGACAGTATACTGAACACCAGAGATGGCAGTAGTGAGCTGGTAAGCCCGGCTGGGCTGTAGTCCCTCAGATATTGGAACAGTGATCCCTGGAGGCTGTGCTGAAGAGAGACTGAGATATAGTGAGTAGGCAGGGTATGCACATGGTAACACTCACACAATGTCCCAATGAAGCCCATGAGCTGGAAAGTATAGGCCATCGAGGAGCGAGTCCCTGGTTCCAGGGAATGCTCAGAGAGAATGATGGTAACTCACTGATGTAGCTGATATAGTTGGTAGTAGGGATGTGAATCGTTTTTTGATGATTTAAAACAATCGTCAGATAAATTTTAAATCGTCAAAAATCGTTAGAGCCGCGATACAATAACAATTCCCCCGATTTATTGTCAAAAAATCGTAAATCAGGGGAGGGGGAGGGCGGGAAAACTGGCACACCAAAACAACCCTAAAACCCACCCTGACCCTTTAAAACAAATCCCCCACCCTCTCGAACCCCCCCAAAAATGTTTTAAATTACCTGGGGTCCAGTGGGGGGTCCCGGCGCGATCTCCCGCGATCTCCCGCTCTCGGGCCACGGCTGCATTAATAGAAATGGCGCCGGTGGCCCTTTGCCCTTACCATATGACAGGGCAAAGGTAGCGCCGGCGCCATTTCGGTTCCTGTCACCCGACATCACGAGTGCAGGAGATCGCTCCCGGACCACCGCTGGACCCCCAGGGACTTTTGGCCAGCTTGGGGGGGGGGCCTCCTGACCTCCACAAGACTTGCCAAAAGTCCAGCGGGGGTCCGGGAGCGATGTCCTCACTATGTCATACGGGTCGTATGACATAGTGAGGGCAAAGGTAGCGCCGGCACCATTTTGAATATTGGCAATATGGCGCGAGTGCAGGAGGTCGCTCCCGGACCCCCGCTGGACTTTTGGCAAGTCTTGTGGGGGTCAGGAGGCCCCCCCCCAAGCTGGCCAAAAGTCCCTGGCGGTCCAGCGGGGGTCCGGGAGCGATCTCCTGCACTCGTGACGTCAGGTGACAGGAACCAAAATGGCGCCGGCGCTACCTTTGCCCTGTCATATAGTAAGGGCAAAGGGCCACCGGCGCCATTTCTATTAACGCAGCCGTGGCCCGAGAGTGGGAGATCGTGGGAGATCACGACGGGACCCCCCCACTGGACCCCAGGTAATTTAAAACATTTTTGGGGGGTTCGGGAGGGTGGGGGATTTGTTTTAAAGGGTCGGGGTGGGTTTTAGGGTTGTTTTGGTGTGCCGGTTTTCCTGCCCTCCCCCAATTTACGATTTTTTACGATTTAAAAAAAAAAAAACCATGACGATCAGATTTCCCTGCCCCCCCCAGCCAAAAACGATCGTTAAGACGATCGATCATACGATTCACATCCCTAGTTGGTAGTGAAGACTTCCAGGCAGAGGAGTATATGAAGCAAGTCTGGGATGAGGGCCCTCAAGGAGCGAGTACCAGTTCCAGACTGTCACCTGAAAAAAACAAGGAGAGAGCGAGGCCCCCGAGGAGCAGGTACCTCTGATAAGTCCGAGGAGGCAGAGTAGCTTAGATAGCAAAACCCCTGCTAACTCCATGTGTTAGAAAATTCCAAGACCTTAAATATCCATCATGGGTAATGTCATCTTCGGGGGACGCCCCCCAGGTTCGCGCTAATGCCGGTACTTCAATCGGGGCCACGCCGCACATGCGCGCCCCTAGGCCTCCAGGAAACATGGCGATTGCAGCATCGAGCCGGTCCGGGAACACTCGAGGAGAAGTGGCAGGAGAACACTACGGTAGCCAGTCTTCCCGCAGACGGAGAGGGAGGTGCCAGAGAAGTAAGGAGGGCGGAGAGAGGTCGTCGGGCACCAACGGACACAACAGCTCCTTTCAGTTTTTTCTAACAATTTTTCTCATTTTATCAAAGTTTCCCTTTTGAAAGTTTAGCACGAGAGCCGTGGAATTGCATACTGTTCCTCTTCCAGTCATAAATTCAAATTTGATCATATTATGATCACTATTGCCAAGCGGCCCCACCACCGTTACCTCTCTCACTAAATCCTGTGCTCCACTGAGAATTAGATCTAAAATTGCTCCCTCTCTCTTCGGTTCCTGAACCAATTGCTCCATAAAGCTATCATTTATTCCATCCAGGAACGTTATCTCTCTAGCGTGTCCCGATGATACATTTATCCAGTCTATATTGGGGTAATTGAAGTCTCCCATTATTACTGCACTACCAATTTGGTTAGCTTCCCTAATTTCTCTTAGCATTTCACTGTCCATCTCACCATCTTGACCAGGTGGACGGTAAAATTTCAAGTTTGGCACCAACATTTGCCCTTAACTTATAGCTTATGACTTATTTTATTTATTTTTCTTTTTCTTTTAAAAGAAAAATAAATTATTAGCTTTCGCTAAGTAACCATTTAATAGCTACACAGTATAAGCAATCGTTTAGGCTATACTGACGGTGACAAAAATTAAGAGGTGTGCACACATGAAAAAATACATTTTTTAAAAGAAAAAGAAATAAAAATAAGTCATAAGCTATAAGTTAAGGGCATATTAACAAAAAAGTCGAGCACCTAAATTAAGGTACCTAAATTAGGTGGCTCAGGGGGTCATTCATCAAATCACATTAGGGTGTTATTGTGGGCATTAGGGATAACACCATAACGCATGTGATAAATATCGCATTGCGAAATGCGTATGCAAATTTGAAAAATGTATTCAAGTATGAGGAGTTTGGGCAGAGTAAATGGAAATAAAGACTGTTTAACATTGCTTGTGATACCATAACACACGCTAATGTGGGATTTAACACAAATCCCACTTTGAGAGAGAGAGTGCCTCTGTGGAGGTCCACTGATTTCCGCATTTTTTATGCCACTGTAAGAGTAGATTTGTACCATGTTCTTTCACCTTCTAGCCTTCCAAATCACAAAAACTTTTCACTGAAGATAACCATGCTGTTCGTATGTATGACTGTGCATGTTAAACTGCCCCGTAAAACCCAACTCACCCCCACAAACCTCACCCCGAGTTACTAGTTTCCCTTCTTACAGTGGTATTAATAGTTAACTTTTTTGTGAACCTCTACACAGGCTTTCTCTCATCTAATAGCTATCTGGTACCTGGAAAATTACCCTAGCCATGCCCTTTTTTTTTTTTTTTTTCATGGGCGGGGGGGGGGGGGGGTGATCATGAGCAGGTGGCTGCATTGTGGCAGTGCATTTTCATCCGCCGCATTTTCAGCCATGCTGCACATGATCGCCCCCTATAGCTTCAGTAGAAAAGGTGTAGGTATTTCTGGTGCTACTTCCGGCAATAATGTGCAAAACATTATTGCATGCAGCACTACCAGCACCTCATTACTCCAAACCCTACCCAAACTCCTCTTTTTTTATTTAAATTTGAAATTTAAATGTTCAATTCGTGATGCAGTATTTAACACATGTGTTACTGTGGTATTTTCAATAGTGTGACTGCAGGGCCGGTGCTAGCTTTTTTGCTGCCCTGTGCGAAAAATTACTGTGCTGCCCCCCCCCCCCCCCCCCGATTCTTTTATTGTCTGTCCTGAGCCCATCAAATAAAGCCCAGCTCCATCCTGCAATCTATATTTTTTAAAAACTGACATGCCCTCCCACCCCAGAACCCATGGATAGGGAAGGGTATTAGGTACCCTAGGCAAATCTTACATTTGCCTAGGGTACCTAATACACAAGCCACCCCACACACACATCCTTTACAGACACACACAATCAAATTATGCATTTATAATAAATTTTACATGTAAAAAGAATATTCTAAAGTACAGTCTGCTGAGGCAAAAATAATACTTATAACAATCATATTATATTTACATACATTCCTGTGGTGCCTACCAGAACATTCTGCAAAAAAGACACTTGGAACACCTATGGAATTAGAATTTTTGTAATTCGTATTGTGTGTGAGCTTGGCCCTCAGAAAGCCATAACAAACAGAATTATCATTATAATATAGTAAACCTCCCATACCAAAACAACCCTAACAACCTTATATATGAAAAGGCAACACGGCAACACTGCACATATTACACCAGGCCCTAGAACACTAATAAAACTTTTATTAGAAACCCAGGCTGCTATAGATCCTTACACAGAAATTACATGCCAGCAAAATACCTCACCTCGGTCACTTATGCAGAACACAGACAGACCCTCACCAAACACAGAATAAAGAGATCAGACAGTATAAACAGAAACCTGCTGAGAAGAACTGAACTGGAACCCACAACAAGCCAGCCTCTACATGCAGAGCAACAATGGAAAAACAGAATCATTCAAGAGCGTTCTCAACTGCTCTCTGCTTAAGGGGAACTTGCCATCTTGTCCAAACAAATCCTTCGAGCACCGTCCTACACATGTTGAGGGCCTACCATATTCCCTGGGTGTGGGCTCACTAATGGGTTTCTATGGAGGACAGACTGCAGAGCTGCCACAGACATTCGCATGCACAGCATGAGGTACGGCTTCTTTTGCTGATTTGTTTGGACAAGATAGTGCATTCCCCTGAAGCAGAGAGCAGTTGAGCACACTCTCGAAAAGCTGTTGGCTGAACATCTCTCTTATTAAAAAAAATAGCTAAGTGATTTTTGGATATAACAGATATAAAAGTTTTTGATTTGCAACAAAAAAATATATAAAAAGTGTTGGATTTTACATAACACAATTCCCATGATGATAGTGTTTCCCCGCAGCATTTTCGGCTGTTGAGAGGCAAGTTTTGAGGAATTGTATTTATGATCGTGTATTATAAGACTTTGGTGATGTATTTTTTTGTATGTTATTTGAACATTTACAGCTTGCCCTTTGGATGATTTGTGAGTAGTTCTATCACCAGTTAAAGAGCCAGTGTACACTAGGTTTTATAACAGCATACCTATTTGCAACTTATGTGCATCTAGTCTTCATCTTACTGCCATGCCTACAGGTATAGAGAGAGTTGGTTTTGCTTCAATGACATGTAGGGAAATGTGATTGAATGGCAGCATGTACATACTTCAAAAGCAGGGCAGGATTTAGGTGTCCACAAAATTGGAGCTAGGTGCCAACATTACTGCACACATCACACAGGTGTGAGTTCACACCTTCTATTACAGCCTTGCTGAAAGCAACTGTGCTACCTGGTGCAGGTTTAATTATGTGCACAGTTCCTTCCAAGCTAGTATTCCTCTTTATCATTGCATGCACCCCTACAACCATGCACCCTACTACACCAAGCTAGGCATTTTAGAAATATTTATGTGGAAAAGGTGAGGGCCTTGCCTGTCGTGATGCCATGTAGATGGTGTTGCCTTCTCAGGAACCCAACGAGAGGATGAATAAGAACATAAGAAATTGCCATGCTGGGTCAGACCAAGGGTCCATCAAGCCCAGCATCCTGTTTCCAACAGAGGCCAAACCAGGCCACAAGAACCTGGCAATTACTCAAACACTAAGAAGTTCCCATGCTACTGATGCAATTAATAGCAGTGGCTATTCCCTAAGTAAACTTCATTAATAGCCGATTATGGACGTCTCCTCCAAGAACTTATCCAAACCTTTTTTGAATCCAGCTACACCAACTGCACTAACCACATCCTCTGGCAACAAATTCCAGAGCTTTATTGTTCATTGAGTAAAAAAGAATTTTCTCCGATTAGTCTTAAATGTGCTACTTGCTAACATCATGGAATGCCCCCTAGTCCTTCTATTATTCGAAAGTGTAAATAACCGATTCACATCTACTCATTCAAGACCTCTCACGTCCAGTTCAGTGAAGGCAGGATTGAGAATCTGATACTGTCCTGCCTTCACTTGTAATTTCCTCTGACCTGTGACATGTCACCATGACAGTATAGTTTATAACCACTCTTACCACAGCCACATCTATCCTCATCTAACGTTCACATCATACAGGCCAAGGGTTTACATGTGTGTTAACCTCCTGCCTTTAAATGTCCTGTCACACATAGCCTCACTCTGATCTGGAGATGTCATATTGCTGCAAGGTCATAGTGTGTTATGCGTTACAGATAGTCATGTGGTGCAGCAGTATGCACATATGTATGTACCCTGAAGATATGCACATTCTTCACCTTTATTTATTTTATTTATTTAAAAATGTTTATATACTGCCTTTACAATTCAAAGAATTAATCAAAACGGTTCACAATAAACATACACAAAGTAAAATTAAATAAACTAAAAAATCAAATTAATTTAAAAATTAACTAAGACACACCATAACGACTAAAAAAGTAGGCCCAACAATAAACAAAATACTGTCATAAGATTGAATTGTGTGACTAAAATGTGCTAGGGGTTAATGTAAGTAATGAAGGATTGTAGTAGAGTTTCATTAACTTTAGGAGGTGGACAATGAACTATAAGTTTTCTGAAATAAATACGTTTTTAATGTTTTCTTAAATTGTTGTGAAGAAGATATGATGGAGAGAGTCGGGAAGTGCGTTCCAAAGTATAGGGCCAGCTACTGAAAAAGCCCTTTTCCTAGTTATTTCAAGTCTAGCCAACTTAATAGTGGGTACGTCTAGGAGGTTTTTTGAAAGTGATCTGAGTTGTCTGGCTGGTACATAAATATGAAGGTTAGAACAAAGCCATGTTGATGTTGCATTATAACTTTAACTTATTCCTACTACATGTTACACTGCAGTTGTGATCTCTGAGCCCCGTTAAAGCACTTTGACTGAGCACTGCTATCCAAAATACTTTGCATATAGTTGCATAACCAACATCACTGCACACATTTCCATTCTTTCATGGTTGTATGCCATTAGTGATGTGCATACGTGGGACAACATCTGTGGACTGCTGAACAGCTGCTATGCTCTAGGCCAGGGGTCAGGAACCTTTTTGGCTGAGAGAGCCATAAACGCCACATATTTTAAAATGTAATTCCATGAGAGCCATACAATATGTTTAAAACTAAATACAAGTAAATGTGTGCATTTTATGTAAGATCCCACTTTTAATGTACAATAAGTCTCTGAAAATATTACACCAGGCCTTAAGACACCAATACATCTCCTATTAGGAAAACGGACCAAGTCAGGCTGCTATAGAGTCCTACACAGAAACAACACGCCAGCAGAAAACCTCACCTGAATCACGTGCTGTCCCTCACCTAACATAGAATAAAGAGACCAAAACGCATAACAAGAAGCATGCAGAAAAAACTGAATTGGAAACTGCAACAAGCCAGAGTCTCTGTATGCAGTGTAACAAAGGAAAAAAGAAACATCACCCATCCTTATAAAACAAATCAAGAAATATAAAATCATCAGCAGTAAAACTGTACTAACAAAAAGAACATATTTCGAAACAGCTGATGAGAGGAATATCCAATAATTAAAACTCATATAAAACATTTCCAGATACCAACAAAATATTTCAAAATAGCAGACACAAAGATCCAGTAATGAAAAATAATAAGGATACAAAAATTTTTTTGCTCTGCATACCTGGGAACGTTTGATATCCAGGTGTCCTGAGATTGTTCTGAATTAGCAGGAGGTGGGGTGGTTTGCTTGGAACTTTCTCCTCTCTCAGTCACATACCAGCGCTCTCTCTCACACTGGCTCTCAATGACACACCTATACACACATGCTCTCAGTACTCACATATACACATGTTTTTTCTCACTCACTTATATAGGCTCTTAATTACACATTTACACACATGCTGTCTATCTTTTCACGCTTACACACACACACAGGCTTTCAATCACATAAATATATGCTGTCTTTTTCTCTCACACACAGACTCTCATTCACATGCTTACAAACATGTCCTCTCTTTCTCTCATTTACACACAGGCTCTCAATCACATACTCACATGCTCCCTCACCTAAATCAGCTCTCAATCACACACAGACACACATGGTCTCTCTCTCTCATTTAAACACAGGCTCTCAATCACATACTCACATGCTCCATCAACTAAACCAGCTGTCAATCAGACACAGACACACATGATCTCTCTCTTACTTATACACACAGGCTCTTAATCATACATACACATGATTTCTCTCACACACAAAGGATCTCAATCATACACACATACTCTTTCACACAAACTTACACATACAGGTTCCCAATGGTAAACTTACATTCATGCTCTCTCTCTCACAGGCAGGCTCTCAATCACAGACATACTCTCTTTCACATACACAGGCTCTCAATCATTCACATACATGCAATCTCACTCACACACACAGGATCTCAAACACACACGCTTGCTCGCTCATTCACTCTCTCTCTCCCCCACCCCCACCCCAGGAACTCTCTGCGCGGAAGAAGAGACCACACTAGCGTGGTCTCTTCTTCCGCGCAGGCACCCGATGCTCACCACTTCCTCTTCCGGGCCGCGGGGGGGGGGAGGAGGAGAAGAGAGCACGCCGGTGCCGCTGACTCCAGCTGTCCCGCCGCGTTCCGCCCGGGCTGACAGCATTTTAAGCCCGGGCGGCGGAGGACCGGGGAGCAGCTGGGTCAGCGGGGAACCGCGAAGTGTGGCGACACTTGTCTGCGAGCCAGATGCAGCCCTCAAAAGAGCCATATCTGGCTCGCGAGCCATGGGTTCCCGACCCCTGCTCTAGGCTAAGCAGTAAGTGGTGTAACAGACTTCTACTGTTAGTTGGGAGCAGACCAGGTCTGGTCCTACACAGTCCATGTAGTCCTCTGTGATTTGCATTCTGTATTGACCAGGTCTGGCCAGCTGAACTGGTTATGAGCCTACAAACTGCCTCCATAGTAAATGCCACACAGTGCTGAATGTATAGGCCTACTGCTCCCACAGATGTCATATGCAGTCAGACGTGGTCAAGTTCAGGCAGAGGTCAGTTCCAGGCAGTGTGCAGACGTCGTAGAAACAGGCAAAAGATCAGAGGCAGGCAGCGATCAACATAGTCAAGAACAGGCCAAGGTCAGTACCGAGAAGACAGTCCGTGTGGTACTACCTGGGGAGATGAGGAGACAGAAGGTCGCTGGAACAGAAGGACACTGGAACAGGACTGGAACAAGACTGAAATGAGACTGGAACAAAGACTGGAAACACAAAGGCAAACTAGAAATCACGATGTGATTGACCCGATTGCCAAGGCAAGGAAGTGATGATAGGACCTTCCTGAAATACTGTGCTCAATTAGGACGTACATTGGAGCTGGGACCCACCCCTGGCCCTATAAGGGACCGGACGGTCTATGCGTGCATGCCTAGGGGTGGGGCCGATGCCACAGAGGATGCCGAGCCCCGCCATGAGGCCTGGCTAGAGGAAGAAGGCCTGGTGACTGCCGCCGCGGGACGCCGAGGCCTGGCTGTGCTTGCTGCTGCTGCAGGAGAGGACGACCCGGGACCCGTTGAGGGGTTAGTGAGGTGAGCAGGCCGAGCACGGACGGGACGCACAACAGTTCCCCCAATTCTAGGCCTCCCCTTCCTCGGGCAAGGCTTGTCAGGGTGCACCCTATGGAAGGCCCTGAGGAGGTCCTTGTCCAGGATGTTCTGTGAGGGCTCCCAGGAGTTCTCCTTGGTCCCATACCCCTCCCAAGAGAGTAGATACTCCCAGTGTCCTCGACACCGATAGATGTCGAGGACCTCTCTTACCTGGAGCGTGTTATCTGGCTCAGTGGAGACCCGAGATGGAGGAGACACACATGGCTTTATCAGAGAGAGTGGTAATTGCAGTTGATACATTACAGCCCCAACTTGATGAAGTATTGGAAAGGGCTATGTATACTTTGGAGCTAGACATTCTGAGGGAAGTCACAGATGGATGTGTCTAGTGCTCAACCACACTTTTTGACCATGTTTGAAGAGTGGGGCTGACCGCCGATGAACGTCAGTGATTCTTTTCGAACGTTCTGCCGCTTGGGTTAGTCGCTCTTTTACTTGGTTCGAAACGTTTCGGATCGTCTGTGCAGTGAACTGCGCTGCTGGCGATGGTATGGAGAGTGGTACAGCAAAGGTAATCGTGGTTGTTGTCCAAACACCACCGAGAAAGGAGAGATCTCTGTGGCGGCAGCAATGTGTGTGTTGTGTGACAACTCAGCCCAAGGGAGTAAGTCGGCCTAATTGTCTTGTTGGTTATTTACATAGGACCTTAGAAAGGATTTCAGGGTCCAATTTGTTCTTTCGGCTTGGCTGTTGGCCTGAAGGTGGTAGGCTGAGGTAAAGCTTAGGCTGATATTAAATTTCTGATATAAGGATCGCCAGTATTTTGCGGTGAACTGTGGACCTCTATCTGATATGATGTCCTTAGGCAGACCATGCAGACAGAAAATGTCTCAAGAAAAGTTTGGCGAGTTCGGGAGCTAATGGAAGGCTTCGTAGTGGAACGAAATGTCCCATTTTGGAAAAGTGGTCAATGATGACCCAGATGACGGTATTGTCATGAGACGGAGGCAGGTCTATGATGAAATCAGTAGATATACAAGACCAGGGTTTGGTGAGTGCTGGAAGTGGTTGGAGAAGTCCCCATGGCCGACCTGTAGGTGGCTTTTGTTGTGCACATATAGGGCATGAATCCACATACTTGCAGAAGTCAATTACCATGCTGGGCCACCATTAGAAGCGTCAACATTTCCAGGGTTCTGGCTCATCCAGGTGTCCAACTAAATTTGAGTCATGAGCCCAGCGGAGGACAAGTTCACGTAGTCAACGTGGCATGACGGTGTTTCTGGCCGGTACTGTGGTGGTAACCCAAGAGACTCACAGGCCGGATCAATAATGTGTCTTGGGGTGTCTGGGGTGTCCTCTGGCTCGATGGAGCGCGAGAGTGCGTCTGCATGCAGGTTCTTCGAAGGTGGTCGGTAGCGCAGGTCAAAGTTGAATCTCTCAAAGAATAGTGCCCATCTGGCTTGTCGAGAGTTTAATAGTTGTGCCTCTTTTAGATGCTCAAGATTCTTGTGATCTGTGAATATAGTTAATCTATGTTGGGCACCTTCCAGCCACGGGTGCCACTCCTGGAGTACTAGTTTGACCACTAGGAGTTCACGATCTCCGATGGCGTAGTTTTGTTCTGCTGGTGAAAATTTATGAGAATAAAAGGAACATGGTAATAATGTACGTTTGGATGAGTACTGACTCAACACCGCCCCAGCACCGATGGTGGATGCGTCGATCTCCGACAAAGGGGCGGTTTGGATCGGGGTGTCGTAAGCAGGGACCAGAGCAGAAGGCTTCCTTTAATGCATGGAATGATGATTGAGCCTGGGGACTCCAAACCCCGAGATTGGTTGCCAGGTAATGGACTTCTCCTCCTCCAAGAACTTATCCAATCCCTTTTTAAACACAGCTATACTAACTAGGGATGTGAATCGTTTTTTGACGATTTAAAATATCGTCCGATATATTTTAAATCGTCAAAAATCATTAGGGCCACGATACAATACCAATTCCCCTGATTTATCATCAAAAAATCGTAAATCGGGGGAAGGGGAGGGCAGGAAAACCGGCACACTAAAACCCCCTAAAACCCACCCCCGACTCTTTAAATTAAATCCCCCACCCTCCCGAACCCCCCCCCCCCAAATGCCTTAAATTACCTGGGGGTCCAGCGGCGGTCCGGAACGGCCTCCTGCAATTGAATCGTGTTGTCTTCAGCCGGCGCCATTCTGCGCCGCCATTTTGCAAAATGGCGGCGCAAAATGGCGGCGGCCATAGACCAACACGATTCGACTGCAGGAGGTCGTTCCGGATCCCCGCTGGACTTTTGGCAAGTCTTGTGGGGGTCAGGAGGCCCCCCCAAGCTGGCCAAAAGTCCCTGGGGGTCCAGCGGGGGTCCGGGAGCGATCTCCTGCCGCGAATCGTTTTCCGCATGGAAAATGATTGGCGCCGGCTGAAGACAACACGATTCAATTGCAGGAGACCGTTCCGGACCGCCGCTGGACCCCCAGGTAATTTAAGGCATTTGGGGGGGGGGTTCGGGAGGGTGGGGGATTTAATTTAAAGGGTCGGGGTGGGTTTTAGGGTGTTTTAGTGTGCCGGTTTTCCTGCCTCCCCCTTCCCCCGATTTAGCTACGGACCGCCGCTGGACCCCCAGGTAATTTAAGGCATTTTGGGGGGGGGGTTCGGGAGGGTGGAGGATTTAATTTAAAGGGTCGGGGGTGGGTTTTAGGGGGTTTTAGTGTGCTGGTTCACGATTTTAACAATTTTCACGATACTCTAAACACCCAAACGGCGACGATACGATTCCCTCCCCCTCCCAGCCGAAATCGATCGTTAAGACAATCGAGGACACGATTCACATCTCTAATACTAACTGCACTAACCACATCCTCTGGCAACAAATTCCAGAGTTTACTTGTGCGTTGAGTGAAAAAGAACTTTCTCCGATTAGTTTTAAATGTGCCACATGCTAACTTCATGGTGTACCACCTAGTCTTTCTATTATCTGAAAGAGTAAATAACCGATTCACATGTACCCATTCTAGACCTCCCATGATTTTGAACACCTCTATCAAATCCCCCCTCAGCTGTCTCTTCTCCAAGCTGAAGAGTCCTAACCTCTTTAGTCTTTCCTAATAGGGGAGCTGTTCCATTCCTCTTATCATTTTGGTCGCCCTTCTCTGTACCTTCTCCATCACAATTGTATCTTTTTTAAGAAGCGGCAACCAGAATTGTACACAGTATTCATGGTGCAGTCTCACCATGGAGAGATATAGAGGCATTATGACATTTTCAGTTTTATTCACCATTCCCTTTTTAATAATTCCCAACATTCTGTTTCCTTTTTTGACTGCCACAGCACACTGAATGGACGATTTCAATGTGTTATCCACTATGACACCTAGATCTCTTTCTTGGGTGGTAGCACCTAATATGGATTATTAGGGATCTGAATCGGGCTTTGGATGATTAAAAATATCATCGCCGGCCATCCAGTGCTCCCTCCATGTGACAGGGGCCGGCCAATGGCACGGATACCCTGTCACATGGTAAGGGCAAAGGCCATCGGCGCCATTTTTATGAGTGGCAGCCGATGGCCCGAGAGCGGGAGATCGCTCCCGGGACCCCCACTGGACCACCAGGTACCTGTAAAATGTTTTTTGGGGGGTCGCAAGGGTGGGGGAAGCTAAGGGATTAGTTTTAAAGGGTCGGGGTGGGTTTTTTGTTTATCGGCGATCGGGCCAGACGAAAAAAAAAAACATGATGTGAATCGGAACCGGAATCCGAACTGATTCCGGTTCCAATTCACATCTCTATGGATTATTTTTCCCTATATGCATCACCTTGCACTTATCCACATTAAATTTCATCTGCCATTTGGATGCCCAATTTTCGAGTCTCACAAGGTCGTCCTGCAATTTATCACAATCTGCTTGTGATTTAACTACTCTGAACAATATTGTATCATCTGTAAATTTGATTACCTCACTTGTCATATTTCATTCCAGATCATTTATAAATATATTGAAAATTAGGGTCCCAATACAGATCCCTGACACACTCCACTGCCCACTCCCTTCCACTGAGAAAATTGTCCATTTAATCCTACTCTCTGTTTCCTGTCTTTTAGCTAGTTTGTAATCCACAAAAGGACATCACCACCTATCCCTTGACTTTTTACTTTTCCTAGAAGCCACTCATGAGGAACTTTGTCAAACGCCTTCTGAAAATCCAAGTACACTACATCTACTGGTTCACCTTTATACACATGTTTATGAACCCCTTCAAAAAAGTGAAGCAGATTTGTGAGGCAAGACTTGCCTTGGGTAAAGCCATGCTGACTTTGTTCCATTAAACCATATCTTCTATATGTTCTGTGATTTTGATGTTTAGAACACTTTCCACTATTTTTCATGGCACTGAAGTCAGACCAACCGGTCTGTATTTTCCCGGATCACCCCTGGAGCCCTTTTTAAATATTGGGGTTACATTAGCTGTCCTCTAGTCTTCAGGTACAATGGATGATTTTAATGATAGTTTACACATTTTTACTAATAGGTCTGAAATTTCATTTTTTAGTTCCTTCAGAACTCTGGGGTGTATACCATCTGGTCCAGACGATTTACTACTCTTCAGTTTGTCAATCAGGTCTACCACATCTTCTAGGTTCACTGTGATTTGGTTCAGTCCTTCTGAATCATTACCCATGAAAACCTTCTCCAGTACGGGTATCTCCCCAACATCCTCTTCAGTAAACACCAAAGCAAAGAAATCATTTAATCTTTCTGCGATGGCCTTATCTTCTCTAAGTGCCCCTTTAACCCCTCAATCATCTAACGGTCCAACTGACTCCCTCTCAGGCTTTCTGCTTCAGATATTTTTTTAAAAAGTTTTTACTGTGAGTTTTTGCCTCTACAGCCAACTTCTTTTCAAATTCTCTCTTAGCCTGTCTTATCAATGTCTTACATTTAACTTGCCAACGCTTAAGCATTATCCTATTTTCTTCTGTTGGATCCTTCTTCCAAATTTTTAATGAAGATCTTTTGGCTAAAATAGCTCCTTTCACCTCCCCTTTTAACTATGCCGGTAATCGTTTTGCCTTCTTTCCACCTTTCTTAATGTGTGGAATACATCTGGATTGTGCTTCTAGGATGGTATTTTTTAACAATGACCATGCCTCTTGCACACTTTTTACCTTTGTAGCTGCTCCTTTCAGGTTTTTTCTAACAATTTTCTCATTTTATAAAATTTCCCTTTTGAAAGTTTAGCACGAGAGCCGTGGATTTGCTTACTGTCCCCCTTCCAGTCATTAATTCAAATTTGATCATATTATGATCACTATTGCCAAGCGGCCCCACCACCCTTACCTCTCTCACCAAATCCTGTGCTCCACTGAGAATTAGATCTAAAATTTCTCCCTCTCTTGTTGGTTCCTGAACCAATTGCTCCATAAAAATGTCATTTATTCCATCCAGGAACTTTATATCTCTAACATGTACCAATGATACATTTACCCAGTCAATATTGGGGTAATTGAAGTCTCCCATTATTACCACACTACAAATTTGGTTAGCTTCCCAAATTTCTCTTAGCATTTCACTGTCAGTCTCACTATCTTGACCAGGTGGACGTTAGTATACTCCTATCACTATAGTCTTCCCCGACACACAAGGGATTTCTACCCATAAAGATTCAATTGTGCATTTAGTCTCATGCAGGATGTTTATCCTGTTGGACTCTATGCCATCCCGGACATAAAGTGCCTCACCGCCTCCCAGGTGCCCCTGTCTATCATTGTGATATAATTTGTAACCCGGTATAGCACTGTCCCATTGGTTGTCCTCCTTCCACCATGTCTCTGAGATGCCAATTACGTCTATGTCATCATTCACTGCTATACAATACATTCTAATTCTCCCATCTTACTTCTTAGACTTCTGGCATTAGCATCCAAACATTTCAAAGTTTGTTTTTTGTTTATATTTTCATTCTGCTTTTTAATTGATAGGGATAAGTTAGAATTGTTTAGCACAGGTGAGTTTTTAGTTACAGGCACTTGGACTACTTTTCTTATTATTGGAACCTCACTGTCGGGATGCCCTAATTCTAATGCATCATCAGTTAGTCAGCCAGAGTGACTCACCGCTCTCTTGATTAACAAATGTTGGTACCTAATCAAACCAAATCACACTACCTCAACACCTTTCCAAGGTGAGTAACTGAACATGGGAGCTTCCAGATGATATTCCAGATCTTTTGAGAATATCAAGATGTCATCTAGATACACCGCCACGAAGGAGTAAAGTAGATCTTGGAGGATTTCATTCATCAGGCATTGGAATACTGCAGGGGATTGCAAAGACCGAAAGGCATCACTATATACTCATAGTGGCCATCCCTGGTTTTAAATGCGGTCTTCCATATATCCTCGGGCTGGATGCGTACAAGGTTGTACACTCCTTGTAGGTCGAGTTTCGTGAAGATCTGGGCCCCTTGCACGCAATCAAATAATTCGCTGATAAGGGGTAATGGGTAGCAATCTTTGCGGGTGATAGCATTTAGCACATGGTAGTCAATACAAGGACAAAGTCCTCCATCCTTGTTTTTGATAAAGAAGAATCCTGCTCCTGCTGGAGAGTCAGAGGGTCTAATGAACCCTTTCTCAAGGTTCTCTTTGATGTATTCAGACATCGCCTGGGTTTCTGGAAGTCAGAGTGGATATGTCCTACCCTTGGGAGGTGAAGTACCAGGTAGAAAATCGATAGGACAATTTTACTTTTGGAGTGGAGGTAGTATGTCTGCTTTTTGTTTCGAAAAGACAGCCTCGAAGTCAGAGTACTGAGCCGGTAAGCCAGCGAGGTTTGTGGTCTTCAAAATGGTCACTGCTGAGGTGACTTGTTTTAAGCAGTGTTTCTGACATTGCGGGCCCCACTGAACCAGCTGGAGAGATTGCCAGTCAAATTGGGGTCCATGTGTTTGAAGCCAAGGAAGGCCCAGTATGACTGGGTGTATGGAATGCTTTAATACGTGCAAGGATTTTTCTTCCTCGTGGAGAGTTCCCACTTTGAGGCGGATGGCCACCGTGCAATGCGTGATGCGTCTGGGGAGATGTTCTCCTTGGATAGATTCTATGCGGAGAGGTACCTCTAGGAGTTGTACAGGGATTTTCAGGAGGTTGACGATATCGTCCATGATGAAACTGCCACTTGCTGCAGAATCGATAAGAGCAGTGGTGGCGAAGGAACGAGACTCCATGGAAAAGGTAACAGGCAGTAATAGTTGGGGGCTGGTGACAGTAGTGCCCAAGCTTGGGACCCCCGCCAGGCTTAGGCCTTGATGTTTTCCAGATGGACTGGACAGGACTGCCTCAGATGTCCGGAGGCACCACAGTAGAGGCAGAGGCCTTGCTTCTTACACTGAAGACACTCTTCGGGAGACAACCACTCACTGTTAACTTGCATCGGCTCCTCGGTGGAAGAAGGTGGCGCAGGTAGAGCCTTCAACTGAGGGCTAAGGGCACGTGCTTGGCGTTGAGCAGAAGGCCAAGATGTTTTCACTTCATGGTGCCATTGCCGGAGGCGATGGTCAATTTTCCCAGCGAGGAAAATCAAGTCCTTTAGAGATACTGGGATCTCACGAACAGCGAGCTCATCCTTGAGAGCGGGAGATAGACCCTCTAGATAGAGTGCCCAGAGGCAATCCTCATGCCATCCCAGTTCCATTGCCAGTGTCTGAAACTCCACCGTGAACTCAGAGAGGGATCTTGAGCCTTGGCAGAGGTGGAGTAGGTGATGACCCACAACCACCTGATGACCAGGATCTTCAAAGGTCCGTTTGAAGGCAGTGATGAACTGGAACAGTTTCATGAGGATAGGGTCAGAGCGCTCCCAAACTGGAGAAGCCCATGCCAGGGCCTTCCCCTCTATGCATGAAAGGATGAAAGTGATTTTCGTTGATTCTTTCAGAAACAAGGATGGCTGGAGGGCAAATTGCATGAAGCACTGATTGAGGAAGCCTCAGCAAAGGCTTATATCCCCATTGAAATGAGGAGCTGGCAGTGCCAGTGATGCTCTCGGTAGCAGGGTAGAAGTTAGGCCCACAGGATTAGCCATTGCTGCATCCTGCATTTGAGAGCGGAGTTCCTCTACGGAAGAGGCTAGAGTCTCTATGGCTCATTGTTGCTCTTGTATAGTTGCGGCCAGACCCAGAATGGTCCATATGGTGGGAGACTCCGCCAAGTCCATGGCCTTGGCAACCTGTTGCACCAGGAGGTGTACTCTTGGACTAGTGCAGGATTGGTAGGCTCCCTGGTCGGACCCAGAGAGTGCCTGTCATCAGGAGGTGGAGCACAAGAGGAGACAGAGGCTAGATGGAGCTTCACCAATAGCAACCCGGGGTTCCCTTGGGTTGAGCTCTTGGTTACCCGGGCTGCCTGGCCTTAGGTGGGCCTCACAGGATCTCCTTGAGAGAAAGTTCAGAGATGTGAAAGCTTGCGGGCAGACTGGATGGGCCTATTAGCAAATAATATTAGGAATAATTAAACAATTTTGTAAAGGTCAAAAAACTAGGCAGTATAAGTGTAAAAAAACAGTTTTTAGTTTGAAGCATTTTAGTAACTTCAGATTGCAAGATAAATTCTAAAACAACACAAAACAATTCCGACTAAATAGGCTTCTTTTCTTTGAAAATTGTATTTGTCCTAATTAGGACATGTAGAGGTTAATATTCAAAACCAATTATGTTCTTGAAACCTGGTTTCATGCATGTAAATGATGGTTATAAAATTGGCTGGGGCTCTATTTGCATAAAAGTAAGTAAGTACATAACTAGAGCTGCAAGTACTTTTACACAAATTGAGCATAAGTGATCTGAGGGTACAGTTCTGATAGATGTAGTGTATTTGGATTTTCAGAAGGCGTTTGACAAAGTCCCTCATGAGAGGCTTCTAAGAAAACTAAAAAGTCATGGGATAGGAGGCAATGTCTTTTTATGGATTACAAACTGGTTAAAAGACAGGAAACAGAGAGTAGGATTAAATGGTCAATTTTCTCAGTGGAAAAGGGTAAACAGTGGAGTGCCTCAAGGATCTGTACTTGGACTGATGCTTTTCAATATATTTTATTTATTTATTTATTTATTTATTTATGTATTGGTTTTTATATACCACCGTTTATCAAGATATCACGTCGGTGTACAGAGAACATATTATCATACGCCTTAGCGTTATAAATAGAACGCCTTAGCTTTATACATAAAACGCCTTAACTTTATACATAGAACAAGATAGTAAGAGTTAAAAAACTATACGCCAAAGAATTATATATAAAACAATAATGTAAAAATAAAATTGATACAATGAACAACTTAATAATGTGGGGGAGGCAATCAAGGCTTAAATAAATATATATATAAGTGATCTGGAAAGGAATACAATCAGTGAGGTTATCAAATTTGCGAATGATACAAAATTATTCAGCGTAGTTAAATCACAAGCGGATTGTGATATATTACAATAGGACCTTGCAATACTGGAAGATTGGGCATCCAAATGGCAGATGAAATTTAATGTGGACAAGTGCAAGGTGTTGCATATAGGGAAAAATAACCCTTGCTGTAGTTACACGATGTTAGTTTCCATATTAGGAGCTACCTCCCAGGAAAAAGATCTAGGCATCATAGTGGACAATAGTTTAAAATCATCGGCTCAGTGTGCTGCAGCAGTCAAAAAAGCAAACAGAATGTTAGGAATTATTAGGAAGGGAATGGTTAATAAAACGGAAAATGTCATAATGCCTCTATATCCCTCCATGGTGAGACCACACCTTGAATACTGTGTACAATTCTGGTCACCGCATCTCAAAAAAGATATAGTTGCGATGGAGAAGGTACAGAGAAGGGCAACCAAAACGATAAAGGGGATGGAACAGCTCCCCTAAGAGGAAAGGCAGAAGAGGTTAGGGCTGTTCAGCTTGGAGAAGAGACGGCTGAGGGGGGATATGATAGAGGTCTTTAAGATCATGAGAGGTCTTGAACGAGTAGATGTGAATCGGTTATTTACACTTTCGAATAATAGAAGGACTAGGGGGCATTCCATGAAGTTAGCAAGTAGCACATTTAAGACTAATTGGAGAAAAAATCTTTTTCATTCAACGCACAGTAAACCTCTGGAATTTGTTGCCAGAGGAAGTGGTTAGTGCAGTTAGTGTAGCTGGGTTCAAAAAAGGTTTGGATAAGTTCTTGGAGGAGAAGTCCATTAATGGCTATTAATCAATTATACTTAGGGGCGGATTTTAAAAGGCGCGCGAATAGCCTACTTTTGTTTGCGCTCCAGGCGCAAACAAAAGTACGCTGGATTTTAGTAGATACGCGTGGAGCCGCGCGTATCTGCTAAAAACCTGGATCGGCGCGCGCAAGGCTATGGATTTTGTATAGCCGGCGCGCACCGAGCCGCACAGCCTACCCCCGTTCCCTCCAAGGCCGCTCCGAAATCGGAGCGGCCTCGGAGGGAACTTTCCTTTGCCCTCCCCTCATCTTCCCCTCCCTTCCCCTACCTAACCCACCCGCCCGGCCCTGTCTAAACCCCCCCCCTTACCTTTGTCGGGGGATTTACGCCTCCCGGAGTGAGGCGTAAATCCCCGCGCGCCAGCGGGCCTCCTGCACGCCGGGCCGCGACCTGGGGGCGGGTACGGAGGGCGCAGCCACGCCCCCGGACCGCCCCGGGCCATAGCCACGCCCCCGTACCCGCCCCCAAAACGCTGCCGACACGCCCCCGAAACGCCGCGACGACCGGGCCCGCCCCCGACACGCCCCCCTCGGAGAACCCCGGGACTTACGCGAGTCCCGGGGCTCTGCGCGCGCCGGGAGGCCTATGTAAAATAGGCTTCCCGGCGCGCAGGGCCCTGCTCGCGTAAATCCGCCCGGTTTTGGGCGGATTTACGCGAGCAGGGCTCTGAAAATCCGCCCCTTAGGGAATAGCCACTGCTATTAATTGCATCAGTAGCATGGGATCTTCTTAGTGTTTGGGTAGTTGCCAGGTTCTTGTGGCCTGGTTTGGCCTCTGTTGGAAACAGGATGATGGGCTTGATGGTCCCTTCGTCTGACCCAGCATGGCAATTTCTTATGAGTTGGGGCAGAGTCAGCACTTATGCACAGGGTCAGTAACTTTAAACCTGCATGCGGGCATCCATGCGCGCATGGTTGCTGACGCACGCACATGGACTTGTCGATTTTATAACATGCACACGTCGATTATGTATCAGCGTGTGTATGCACTGAATTGGAACAGACTGGGAGGGAACTTCCTAACCCCACCTAACCTGCCTTCCTTTACACCTACTAGCCCTAACCTGTAAAACCCTGCCAACTACCCTTTTTTTTGTTTTATAACTTACCTGCTCTCCGGAACAGCAGCACACATGGACAAGTCAATTTTATAATACGCGTGTGCCGGCATGCACGTGTTATAAAACTGGTGGGCTGCATGCGCATGCGCACCAGATTTTATATCCGCATATGCATGTGCAGATGGCATGTGCAGGAGGGCCAAATTTTTAAAAAGTACGCGCGGCGGCGAGTTCGGGCCTCTTCCAGTTCCCTCCCACTCCACTCCAATTAAGGAGTCAGCACTTATCCAATTAAGGAGCAGACTAGGAGGGAACTTTCCAACCCACCTACCTAACCTCCCTTCCCCTCTTCTCCCCACCCCCTATCCATATCCTATATAACCCCGATTTATTTTACCTTTTGCACTTCTTCTGGAGCAGTAGCAACTTGTGCGCTGGCAGACTGCCGGCGCATGCTTCCCCGACACAGTGGCAAATGATCGTGTACCGGCCACCTCCGGCCCCGCCCCTCCCTGCTTCCTGGACTGCCCCTCCCCATCCCCCAGACCACCCTTTTCTCTGGGCCCGGCACTTCGGCACATAATGCGCGCGATGAGCACAAGTCATGACCGCACACATGACCACGCGGTAAAAAACGGGGGTTCTTTTAAAATTCACCCATATGTGTACTTAAATCTCCAGTAGAATTCCTACATCAGCTATTTCAACTCTAGAGTCAGTGCTCTGAACCTAAGATCAACCCCTCCCTTTCAAGACTGCAACCAGTAAGTTATATGTTTTGATTACCTGTTAGAATAAACACTACTGGAATTTAGACAAGATGTCTTCATTGGAGATTCAGCATCTGGTTTAACTGAATGATTATCAGTGTACCGGTGCTGTGAGATCAGAAAAAAACCAGAGAAAATATAAATCAAAAAAGAAAAAGTTGTACTGCCCTCAGGAAAAATACTCATTCCTATTTTTTTTACTGTTTTTTTAGAAACGGGGGAGATAGATGCATCAGAATGTAGGCTCTTCCATGTAAAGTAAAATACTTGAAAATGTATGATTACGCTTAATTTATCCAGTATAGAATAATATGATAGAGCCTGTCCTGCTTCTTTTATCTCCATGAAATAATTCATTCTGCTATATTTTCATATGGTTTAAGCATGATTTCTTGTGATATGATTAACCAAGCTTTTAGGACTTTGTGCTGATGTTTTTCCTTTTCCTTGAATGCATCGTTTTAGTTATTGCATGAGCTTTGAATTTGACAGATAGGACAAGCACATTTCAGACTATGCTGTCTTTCCCTAGAAAAAAGAAAAAACATCTGTTATCAAGAAAAACAACGCCTATGCAGTGGCTGTTGCCAATTATGCTCCGAATATTACCAAGGACTCAACACTACCCACAATTTCCAAGAGCGCTACTGCAGATCCTAGCAAAGCGAAGCCAGAAACTAAGCCACAAGAAACAAAGAAAACATTCAACAGTGTTAGTAAAATTGACAGAATGTCCAGAATAGTGTTTCCACTCTTATTTGGTACCTTTAACCTAGTGTACTGGGCTACGTACTTAAACAGGGAACCTGCCTTACAAGAGCTTGTTCTATCAAAATAACGATCTTGTGGAGTTTATACATTCTGGGGGTAATTTTCAAAGAGACTTCTGCATGTAAAACAGGTGTTTTACGCACAGAGAGGGCCTTTTACAAAATTGCCTGCTCGATATGTAGGTATGCTATGTTTGCATGTTAAATGTATCCAGATTGAGTGGAAGTCTTTCTGGGAGTGGAGTTTGGGTAGGGTTTGGATTTACATGCATATTTTGTAAAATTAGATCTATGCGCATACATTTTCAGGAAACATGTGTACACCAAAAAGCAGGTATAACTCGTGTGGGGTAGATTTTCAAAGTGGACTTATATGTACAAGTCTGCTTTGAAATTTGGTGGAAGTTATGCGCACATTTGATGTGTAAGTTATGCAGGATTTTTGAAAATTACCCTCCCTAGTATCTTAAATCAGCTAGGTTGTTGTCTATGTATGACTGCTAACTACTAATCTGTGACTTGATGTGCAGAGTACATACATTTCTCTTATGCGTGGAGTGGGGACAGGAAAGGAGAATAAGTAGCACTTATGACAAACACAACAGCTTTTTTCCTAACAAAGGAGTTCAAGTGAGATGGGCTTTCCAAGGAATGTTATTCTGTTCATACTTCAGTATTAAAAAAACATAATTCTACATAAGTTATAGTTCAGAAACTCTATGGAGTAGATAATCAAAAGTAATTTAGATGGATAACTCAAACGTTATCCATCTAAATGGTAGGGATGTGCAGAGGGACACCATACTTTGCATTCGGGATTCGTATTCATCGGGGGGCAGATACGTTGCATTCGGCAAGGGGGCCCCCCGATACATTTATCCGTTAATTCCTATTCCTATTGCCAAAAGTCCAGCGGGGGTCCAGGAGCGATCTCCTGCTCTCGGGCCGTCGGCTGCCAGTAATCAAAATGGTGCCGATAGCCTTTGCCCTTACTATGCCACAGGGGCTACCGGTGCCATTGGTCAGCCTCTGTCACATGGTAGGAGCACAAGATGGCGCTGATGGCCATGTGACAGGGGCTGACCAATGGCACCGGTAGCCCCTGTGACATAGTAGGGCAAAGGCTATCGGCTATCGGCGCCATTTTGAAACCGGCAGCCGAGGGTGTGAGTGCAGGGGATGGCTCCCGGACCCCCCACTGGACCACCATGGAGTTTTGGTAAATCTTGGGGGGGTCAGGAGGGTGTTTAAATTGGCTCATTTAGGCGGCCGAATAATTTGGTGAAGATTTGTTGTATTCGTGGGGAATCACAATATGTTTCGCTTCCCCATGAATACAACGAATAGGGCCCTATATGTTGCGGATTCCCGATTCATAGGGAATGAATGCACACCCCTACTAAATGGATTATATAGCATATTTAGCCTCTTAACCAGCTAAATTATAGCCAGATGTGTTGTTATCTGGCTATAATTTAGCTGGATATAAAAGGAGTGTTCTGGGGGCATTCTGGGGTTCCATTATCTGGCTAACTTAGGCCTGGATTTATCAAAATGCACTAAATATTGCATGCGATAGGAAAAAGGGTGTGTTTTATGGTGAGAGAGAGAGAGAGAGAGATATCCGGGAAAGTAGCACACCTTTAAAAACATGGCACAAAATTGCAGGCTTCCCAGCCCCGTGCCCATCCTCCATTACCTGTCTGAGTCTCCCTCACGGCTCACCAAAAAAGCAACCAAATTGCATGAAGATAAGGGTCACCAGCACAGGCCTCCAGTCCCTCTCCCCCCTGCTAAAAAGTATTAACTTTATTCCTTCTGCCCCCCAAACATCCACTGTCTCCCCTTCCCCCCCCACCCCCCCGGTACCCTCCCACCTGTTTGGTTACCTTGCAACTTGCCACTTTTGATCTGCCAGGATCACTGTACTAAGTAATCCCAGCATACACCTCCAGAGTTACTTATGTAATAACGCTGGAAGCATACTGTGTAGTGTAGAAGTATAATTCCAGTTATATTACCTAAATTGAGTAGGTGGTAGGCGGGTGGGTATCAGGCACTGAGGCTAGGGTCTTGGTGCCTTTTTTTTTTTTTTTTTAAATGTGTGCTACTTATCTGGGTATCTCTGAAGATATTCAACCAATGACCGGTTAGGATTAAAGCTATCTGGCTATATGTAGCTGGATAACTTTAAACAAGCATGTTCAACAGGACATTTATCCCGCTGAACATAATTGATAAGTATCAGTCTAACATATCCACTAAACGGCCTACTGAATATTGTCCTCCATAATTTTTATTTAATGTATGAATATTTTTGTATGACTTAAAACTAATATATTATCATTAAAAATAAAATATAAGATTATTGGGATATTTTATTTTATTTAAAGAACCAGAGTTAAATTTTAGAGAAAAGCAGGGCAAAAAAAGTACAAAACCCCCCACAAGATTCTGTGCACAGTGCTGGAATGGCACATCTTTTTCCAAGATTTTGACTTTCTCAATCATTAGGAAGGTAAAATAATCCATAGGAAAAACATTGTGCCATTGAAAACTTGTGCAAAGAACACTGTAAGACTTATGACTGATTTCCCTCAATTTTAAAATATAAACCTTGAGGGAAATGAAAACCTGCAGTGCTTTTTCAAGATTTTTTTTCTGGCTCAATATTTTCTTTGGATTTATTGCCCTTTCTAGAAGGAAATTAGATCTGTGGGCAAAATTAGACTATTTCAAAATTATGCAAACAGGCTTTTAAGAATTATTTTGCCATTTTTTACCCGAAGCATAAATCTGCTGCAAAGTCTGCTAGCCCATGTACATGTTGTGGAGATATTGGACTAAAATGGTGCAGGATTTTTTCTTGATGCAAGTGGGTGTTTGTCAGAATTAAAGAGACAATGTACTAAAGTGTGGACAAATTTGAAAAGTCAATTTCTTTTAAAATTGCTAATAGTGCATGTTCAATGGGAGAATGCATGCTGTTGGCCTATTCAGTGTGCAAAGTTATTTTTCACAAATAGCTATTTCAATATACATTGTTTTTCTCCTGTGAGTTTTATCACAATTTCATTGCTCCATAACTGTGATGATAAATTATTCAAAGCAGGTCATTAATTATGAATACATTATTACATTATGCATGCTAAATCGCATATTTGAATTCCCATTAATTTAACTGTACCTCAATGAGGTATAGTTACAGTTTTGCAATAAAGTCCATAGAAAAATTAAATGCGTTACTTTACTACTGGACTTACTTTCATATAATGGTTAATATTCAAAAGGTTTGTGTGCAAAAAATTGGAATATACAGTACATGTGTAACTAGTATGTAAACCCATATACTATTTTGAAATGTTGCAAATAATGTGCATACTTGTGGTGCTTTTCATAAATGTTAACAAGGATGAACGGGTCATTTTAGGGGAGTTCTGGGGCCGGGTTAGGAAATGCATGAATAAGTTGCTATTATGTAAGCAGTGTTCCTCCACATCTTAGGCATTTGCAACACAAAAATCTCTTTTTTTTTTTTGGTTCATTAATTTATTTTTTATGTCACCTCCATTTCTTTGGTTTGTTTCATATGAAAAAAAATGGTATATTTGTTTACCATTAAAGCAAATGAGGAAAACACTTCAGCCTAGTTTGGGGTCCAAAATCTGGGTTTTTCATCAATTCTAATGATTCATTTTGGGAAGAATGCTTCAGTTGGGGGACAGAACTCCAAGTCACCTACTCTGTAATAAATTGACACCAAAAGTGGCATGAATAGCCAGGACTCTGTAAAGAGGTTCCAGAAGTGGCAGGAGTTACTAGGGGTGTGCATTCGTATTGACCGCATATGTAAAACGCTACTCATATTTTTTTTTTAACTTAAAAAAGTGATGCGACATAAACGATCGGATTTCCCACATATCCAACATAGCTATGTTGGATATGTTGGAAATCGCGATTGTTGAGCCAAAATAAAAATTTAAACCCCTCACCTTCCTTAATCCCCCCCCAAAGACTTACCACAACTCCCTGGTGATCGAGAGAGGAGTGAGGACGCCATTTCTGCAATCCTTGGCAAGAAGCACGTGACGTCGGCGCCACGTCGAGTGACGCGGCGTCACGTGATTCCCGGCATTGTCGCGCCGGAAGGCTCGTTCGGCCCAAAAAGAACTTTTGGCCAGCTTGGGGGGGCCTCCTGACCCCCCCAAGCTGGCCAAAAGTTCCTTTTGGGCCGAACGAGCCTTCCGGCGCGAACTCGCCGGGAATCACGTGACGCCGCGTCACTCCGACGCGGCGTCACGTGATTCCCGGCGTTGTCGCGTGACGCCGGGAATCACGTGACACCGCGTCGGAGTGACGCGGCGTCACGTGATTCCCGGCGAGTTCGCGCCGGAAGGCTCGTTCGGCCCAAAAGGAACTTTTGGCCAGCTTGGGGGGGTCAGGAGGCCCCCCCAAGCTGGCCAAAAGTTCTTTTTGGGCCGAACGAGCCTTCCGGCGCGACCCCGCCGGGAATCACGTGACGCCGCGTCACTCGATGTGGCGCCGACGTCACGTGCTTCTTGCTAAGGATTGCAGAAATGGCGTCCTCACTCCTCGCTCGATCACCAGGGAGTTGTGGTAAGTCTGGGGGGGGGGGATTAAGGAGGGTGAGGGGGTTTAAATTTTTATTTGCACATATGGACATATACCCAACTCATTTAATTTTTTTTATGTCCATATTGACCGCTAATGGGACCCCCTTTGGACATATGGACATAAACTTTTGCTCTGCACATCCCTAGGAGTTACCAAGGTGTCGTTAGACTAGCTAAAAACCAGCAAAAATAGGACGAACACTCTAAGGGGCAGATTTTAAAAGCCCTGCGCGCGTAAATCTGGCTGGATTTACCCGCGCAGGGGGGGTTACACGCCCCAAGCATATTTTGCATAGGCCTGGCAATGCGCGCAAGCCCCAGGTCACTCGTATGTCCCGGGGCTTTGAAAAAGGGGCAGGAAGGGGCGGGGCATGGGTGGGGCACCGGTACGGGGGCAGGACCAAGGCCTCTGGCACAGTGGTCGTGCCAGGGGATCGCGTGCTTGCAGCCGGCCGGTGCATGCAAGTTACGCCTGCCAGAGGCAGGCGTAAATAAAATAAAGGTAGGGGGGGATTTAGGTAGGGCTGGGAGTGGGTTAGATAGGGGAAGGGAGGGGAAGGTGGGGGGAATGGAAGGAAAGTTCCCTCCGATTTCGGAGCGGCCTCAAAGGGAATGGGGAAAGCCATCAGGGCTCTCCTAGGGCTCGGCGCTCACCGACCCCAAATTTTATAACATGAATGCAGCTGCGCGCGCATGTTTTAAAATCGGGCATAGATTTGTGCGTGCCGGGTTGCACGCACAAATCTACGCCTGTGCATAGCTATTAAAATCCAGCCCTAAAACTTCAAAAGAGGGCACTGACAACAACAGCATGAACCCGTGATGACAGCATGAGAGGCAAGTGGCACCAAAAGTTGAATCAACATTCTAAGTCATCATGAATATGGAAGCAGAAAAGGTGGCAGACAAAACCCTAATGCATTGACAAAGAGTCAAAGCAGCACAGAAAGTGGTATCAACACTCCATTGTACCATGAGAGCTGAAAAGCAGTCTCTCACAATGGCAAGAAGACTCTAAGGCATAGAGTCTGGGGTATGACAGCAAGGAAGAGTGACAGCAAGTTCCACAAGGTACAAAGTCTTGGTATGGCTTTAACGTTGAATGAAAGAAAAAGCCCCTAAGGTGTAGAATATGGGGTATAAGAACATGCCATACTGGGTCAGAGCAAGGGTCCATCAAGCCCAGCATCTTGTTTCCAACAGTTGCCAATCCAGGCCATAAGAACCTGGCAAGTACCCAAAAACTAAGTCTATTCCATGTTACCGTTGCTAGTAATAGCGGTTGTTATTATCTAAGTCAACTTAATTAATAGCAGGTAATGGACTTCTCCTCCAAGAACTTATCCAATCCTTTTTTAAACATAGCTATACTAACTGCACTAACCAGATCTTCTGGCAACAAATTCCAGAGTTTAATTGTGCATTGAGGGAAAAAGAACTTTCTCCGATTAGTTTTAAATGCGCCACATGCTAACTTCATGGAGAGCCCCCTAGTCTTTCTATTATCCGAAAGAGTAAAAAACCAATTCACATCTACCCATTCTACACCTCTCATGATTTTAAACACCTCTATCATATCCCCCCTCAGCCGTCTCTTCTCCAAGCTGAAAAGTCCTAACCTCTTTAGTCTTTCGTCATAGGGGAGCTGTTCCATTCCCTTTAACATTTTGGTTGCCCTTCTCTGTACCTTCTCCATCGCAATTATATCTTTTTTGAGATGCGGCGACCAGAATTGTACACAGTATTCAAGGTGCAGTCTCACCATGGAGAGATATAGAGGCATGATGACATTTTCCGTTTTATTCACCATTCCCTTTCTAATAATTCCCAATATTCTGTTTGCTTTTTTGACTGCCGCAGCACACTGAACTGACGATTTCAATGTGTTATCCACTATGACGCCTAGATCTCTTTCTTGGGTAGTAGCACCTAATATGGAACCTAACATTGTGTAACTATAGCATGGGTTATTTTTCCCTAAATGCATCACCTTGCACTTGTCCACATTAGCAAGGCAGAGATGCATGGATAATGCCTGCCTTCCTGTTAAAGCACTTACCACTTGTCAGATTTAGTACAAGAGAATGATCAGTAATCAGTATCAGTTTTGTGGCATAAGCTTTTATTACATTCTCTACTGGAAATTGATCTTTCTGATGGGTGGAATGTGGGGTTTCTTGCAAAATTTGCTTTCTGATTGAAACTTGTCACAATCAGAACATGACAATGATCTCTGAACAGTGTGGCTTTCTGAGATTTTTGTGAGGTTTGCTTTATTAAGACACATTTTTCATATTCTATAGCTAAAAACATTCTTTTGCCTTTGTTTATTTTCTGGTATTGCATTAGTTCTCTCTTCCTACTGAAACCTTTCCAACATTCAGAAGATCTAAAAGATTTCTTTTGCAGCAGTCTCTCCAAATGGGTTTGTTTTGTCATACATTGACTGGAATGAACCTCATTCATAAGCCAAAATATATTGGAATTGATCTAAAACTAAAATTTACTGATAATGACCTTCTTAATAATTGCAGTGTGCCAAAGAGAACCTTCTTCTGGAGTAACGTTTACAGGCAACATACCAAGGTATACTTGGAAATTCTTCTTAATAAGGCCAGTGGCACCCAATATAATTGGGATTTTTTCAGTACCTTTCTTCCACATTTTTGGAGTCTTTTAATTACATATCTTGTAAGTTAAGTATCGTCATTTTCTCCATGTAATCTACAGAATAGTCATTGGGTACCAAGATCTCTATCAACACAGTTATTCTTGTGTTTTTATTCCCCAGAATATCTGGTGATTTAGCATCAAATAGTAATATCCCAGATGATAACAACTTCTTGGTTCTCTTCCATTTAAATAGGGTTGTGTTCCCAGTGTTTGTTTGGTAGATTGATATTATAATAAGTACATAAGTTTCCATGCTGTGTCAGACTGAATGTCAATCAATCCCAGTATCCTGTTTCCAACAGTGGGCAATCCAGGATACAAATATGTGGCAAGTACTCAAACATTAAATAGATCCCATGTCACTAATGTCAGTAATAAGCAGAGGCTATTTCCTAACTCAACCTGAGTATTAGCAGTTTATGAACTTATCCAAACCTTTTTTAAACCAAGATAAGCTGCCTTAACCATATCCTCCTGCAATGAATTCCAGAGTTTAATTATGCATTGAATGAAAAAGAATTTTCAATGATTTGTTTTAAATGTGCTACTTGCAATCTTCATTGCATGCCCACAGTCCTTGTATTATCTGAAAGAGTAAACAACTGATTTAAATTAACCCATTTTAGTCCTCTCATGATTTTATAGACCTCCATCATATCCCGCCTCAGATTTCACTTCTCCAAGTTGAACATCCCTAACCATTTTTAGTCTTTCCTCTTAGGGAAGCCATTCCATTCCCTTTATAATTTTGGTTGCCCTTCTCTTTATCTTCTCCAGTGCATCTATATCTTTTTTGAGATGTGGCAACCAGAATTGAACACAGTACTCAAGGTGTGGTCTCACCATGGAGTGATATAGATGCATATTGATATTCTCCATTTTATTTACCATTCCCTTCTTAATAATTCCTATTTGCTTTTTTAATTACCACAGCACACTGAGCCAACAATTTCAAAGATTTGTCCACTATGATTCCTAGATCTTTTTCCTGGGTGGTAACTCCTAATATTGAACCTAACATTGTGTAAGTACAGCATGGGATATGTTTCCCTATATGCTTTTCTTTGCACTTGTCCACATTAAATTTCATCTGCTATTTGGATGCCCATTATTCCAGTCTCACAAGGAACTTTTGCACAACTAAAGTATAAGAAACTGTTTACACAGTTTCCTATGCATGTCTTCTACTGTGCCTGTATATCTTCCTTCTGAGGGTTTTGCAGTACTCTGTAAATGTATATTGTCTGTCTGCATGTCAGGTTTCTGCTATGATTTCAGAGTTACAGGATCCCTGAGGAATATTACACAAAAAAATCACAAACATATATTTCTTCTAGTTTATTTCCCTGCTCTTCCACTGTATGTGGGATATTATTGACACTTTGCTCATACAGAGGAACATTCTCAGCTGAATTTCCTGCAAAATGTCTTTGCTTCTTTTCTGTGATACAGTTATTTCTGCAGTATTTTCCCCAGACAAAATAGGAGGAAGTATACTCTCTATGGGCCTCATTTTCCAACCCGCTCGCATGCGATAAGGGACCTTTCGCACGCGAAAAGTCCCTTATCGCATGCGATACCAGGATGGGGGCAGAGTCGGGGCGGAGTCGGCCCCGCAAGAGGAGGAGTCGGGGCATCACCGGGGCCGATTCTGCGCCGACGCCGCAGACAGCGAAAAGGTAGGTGCCTTTTCGCTGCCTATTTCGCTCCCAATAGCTACACCTCCTATGGTGGCGCTATTGGGTGCGAAACTGGCAGCGATCGCACTGTGACGGTGTGATCGCTGCCAGCTAGTGCAGGCCCGCCCCCCGTTTCAGCCCCCCGCCTCTCATCTTCTAAAGTATCGCAGGCCTGCGATACTTTAGAAAATGAGGCCCAATGTCTTTCTAGTAAACTATTTTGTATTCTCACTGAGTTGTCAGTGATGTGTTCCAGTAATACTGTTTCTGGGATCATCTTTTCTGAAGATTGGAGAGTGGCATGGGATAAACATGGGGGATCTCTAGTAGCTAAAAGATGGAGATGAAAGAAAAAGGTAACCCATAATTATTGGGGTAGCCTGCATGATCTGACAATTACTACCCTATGGAAAAAAAAAAAAACTATAGAAAAAAAATTAAAAAAATAAACCTGCTGAGCAGACTGAATGGACCACGTGATCTTTTTCTGCCATCATTTACTATGTTACAATTTTACTGAGTGTTAGAACCAGAAAAGAGATGGAGAGGGAGGAGAAACTTGTATTTTTTCTGCTTTTTTAACATTATTTTTTCTCCCCAATGCTCTAAGACAAATTACTAACCATAAAGAATTCAAAAAATCGGTAAAAACATACCTATTCAAAGTAGCTTTTGCAGAACATGAAGAAATGAAATCAGTTTGAGATCTCATATATTGTTTCTGTGACTATCCAGTGCTTTATATTGCTATAAACTAGTACGCAGTGATTCATATTGCTATCAACCATATGATAAATTTTTGAGAAACCTAGCTTTATTTTATTTTAAAATTCCGACTTTACTCTGTTTTTGTAAAATGTACTATAGTTAATTATTTAATTTAAGAATATATTAGTTAGAATTAGGGCTTAAAGTATACATTGTATTTTTTTCCTTAACTTTACTTTCTTTCATTTACTTTTTTGTGTTTTTATTTTATTATATGTAATTAGATGTTTTTATTTTTATTTTATTTTTATTTTTTCTGACGTTATTCTAATATCTGTAACCGTTTTGGTCAAATTATTATTTGTCAAAGACGGTATAGAAATCTTTTAAAATAAATAAATAAATACAGTACACCCCAGCATAAACAAGAGAAAAGCAGAGTGGGAAAACTAGGCAGGGATACTAGAGGTATACAACAAAAGAATAAGATGGAGAACCAGAAAAAAATGTAGTGACGGCAAAGAAACTTGAATGTTTTTCTCAATATATTTTTTACACGTATTATGGGGACAAAACACCCCAGTATAACCAAGAAGGAAGAAGAGTGAAAGAACTAGGCTGGTATGCTGATTTTTTTTAGTCTAAATGATATGCCAGGTCTTCATCAAAGTTGATTTCATGTCCCTGAAACATATCTAGGATCTCTGTTTCTGTGGGGATGGGGTCGAATTCCAGGTAGTACAGTGGCATCCCCCCTATCATGATTATAGAGCTATTTGGCACGGTGATTAGGATAACATTGCTGGGTATGGGAACTTTACAGATAACATCATGTTTGTTAGAAATACTGGAGTGCTAACCAACCAAACATTATCCACTACTGCAACCTTGGTTTCAGAGAATTCATCATACTTTTTCATAGTAACCTTATATTTCTCTCGGATATTGTCTGGGACAAACCACACAAAGCTTCTGTAGTATCTTTCAGGAAAGGCTTACCAGGAAAAAGCCAATGTATGTCCTTGGTCTGCTGGCACAGGCCTAAGTTGGGAACTAGATACTGCTGTGGGTTGTCACCTTGGTAGGCTAACAGAGGAGTGTCTATGTGCAAGGAAATATTGTCTGTCCCTGCAACTCCGCTACAGTGTTTCTCATGTTACTTGCAGAAACCTCATTGGCGATGGACATGGAGGAACCAAAGAGAAAAGCCAGGGCTGAGAAGACAATGGATTCAGCAACTAGTCCAATAAACCTTTTGGGTCATTGTTAAGGGGCAGGATCATTATATTAAATAATTGTTCCAGAATATTTTGAATATTCTGGGCAACATACTCTATGTAGTCCTGCACCCATGTTCTGGTGGAAGGCATCTGGATGCTACTGAGGTTAATATGTTTCCAGATCATGTGCTGGGAGTCAAGCAACAAACTTTCTTGGTGACTATCTGCAACTGGGTAATGAGGAAGTTGGAGGTATCTTGCATCACAATCCTGGAGGAAGGGCCTGGCTCGACCAGCTTGGCAGCTTCCACTCTCATCAGCAGTAGCACCAGGATAATCACTCTCAGGGCTTGACTCTCCATCTGAAAAACAGTAGTGAACTATTCCTCTGTCCCCTTGTTAGTAACAGCTAGTGAGCACCATATTTTGATCCTCTAATTTCCGAGGGTGACAAGGTCTGAGCTGATTAATGTGGACCCCTTTAAGGACATCTTCACCATCAGGGTTTGTCTTAATTCAGATAACATATGCGACTGGTTAGACTTTATCCACAATTACAAAAGGTCCTTTCCAGCTAGGCAAAATTTTGTTTTCTTTGGCTTTACTTTTTCTGGTGTTATAGTAAAAGATCCTGTCTCCAATTTTATACTCTTTAGAGGTAGCTTTTAAATCATAATAAGCCTTTTTACCTCTGACATTCATCACAAAATTCTTTTGGGAAAAGGTCAGCTGTTTCCTTTGTATTTATTTTCATTCAGGACAAATTTGACTAAATTATTCTACTGCACTCAGATACCTCCATTATATAAAGGGAGAAAAGCTCTGATTTCTAACACTACTACCCTTTATGTATGTACCTACTATTTAACAGGGAGCCTCCTGTTCTTTGTTAGAGCAATTACCCAGCTGTCTGAAGAAAAGCAAATCTCCTTTATTTATATGTTAGTACACAGGGCTAAGCTTTGCACGTTATCAGACAATACTCACAAAGGTGATTAGGGACACAGACTATATAATAAAAGCAATAGTTACAAAAGCATATTTGACTTCTAGTGCTTATCCAATTACCATTAATTTCTGCTGGTCTTACTTCTCTTTAGCTGAGACTTACTTTTGAACACTAATAAGCTCTACCTTACTAACCCACAGGGTAGAAAATGGAGCCCCGGTTTTTACCATTGGCTGGTAGTAACTTATATTCTCAGGCTGGTCAGGAGGCCCTTCCCTTCACTGGTCTCCAGCACAGATATAGAGAGGACAATCATGGCCACTGAAGTGACAGATTGTTCAACTCCCAAGTTTCTTAGACGTTGTTTCCGTAAGTCACCTTGGCTCAGGATGCATGGGGGCAAAGCAGGAGTGGAAAGCACTCAGATGGGCTGCTTCCTTCTCTTTAAATGAGTAATGGGCTGTGGATGGACAGCCAAGAGTGCTGTTAGCTGGCCCCTTTGGAAAGGTCACCTTTGCATAATTTAGCAGCTTATGCATAGGCAGGTGAATGCATAATTAAGACTTTTAATTATCAGACCTTCCCACTCTTTTACCAGTTTCTTGGTTTGCTGTGGAGTTCAACAAGCAGTCAATACTGATGAATGACAGTTATACAGGTTTGGCAGGCTCTGATAAACTATTATCCTGGATGGACATTTAAGACCATAAAAAGAGGCCACAATATTATTGCAGGTCAAATTCCCACACTTGACCATCTGTGTTGATGATTCTTTTGGCCCCATTTTGGTGCCAGCTTGACTAGCAAGGCTAACAAATCCTTCATGCTTGTCCCATACCCAGTACTGCATTTGGCTGCCCATGGCAGAACAGGCCCTGTCTATTTTATCTGCATTTAGCTGTAGATAGGCCAAATAGTCCAATGTCCATTTTTTCTGATGTCAGAGGGTCTATCTTAGTTGTCTGTCCTTGTTAGCAAGAATTGGGATATTTCCTACAAGGCCAGACTGTGTACTTGTTTGCACAATTGTCCAATAATTCAGGCACACCTGTGTCCATAGTGTCAATGGACTCTGTTAGATAAAGTGTTACAGAAATTTCTGCTGGGGTCTCCTTTTGTGTGGTAGGTCAAGGATTTTTCTTGCCAGCTGTTTTAACTATGGCCTGTGGCAGGAGAGATAGTTTGGGGGGGCAACATTACTTTAGCATATGAGGTGTGGGAGTAGTACTAGCTGACTGAGTGCTGCTTGCGCCTGTACTATTATCTGTGCTACATTCCTATTGTGTCTCTGCCTCTGGTGCTCCTAGTCACATAACCTACCTACCAGTATCTCTTTCATGTATGTGAGATGCTAGAACTGGAAGGCGAGACTCCCTTTCACCCATAGATCACAAAGTGTGGCAAGCATGTATGTATTCTTTTGTGTCAGAGTTTTCAGTCTCACTTGCACATACTGCTGCTGCAAGGAGTCCACAAAGTGCTACTTCTCTATTCAATTCCTTCTTGATCAAGGAAATCCTGTATTTTTTTTTTCCAGAATATTTACTATAGGATGACCCCACCCAGGTTTCTGGAACTCATATCCTCCCTGTCATCCTTGAAAGGCTTCAGAATTTCAATCAACTCCCTCATCATCATCACCCAATCAAGATGTCCCATGGGGCAATCCATACCTATCTCTGTTTCTTGAGACAGATTATGAAGGGGTGTCTGCTGTTCCACTAACCTCTGTCGCATTTTATAGGTGGAATTCCAACAAGTGCCAACATCTTGAATCAGTTGGGAATGAGACATCCTGAATTCTTCTTGCTTCTCATGGAGAAGATGCTTCCCTCACACTTTGATGGTAATTCCCCACTATTTTCCTGAATCTCTCTATCAGGTTTTTCAAGACTGGATATCTGAGGTCTTTGGGCCCCAGCTCCAAGTATCCCTTACTACCAGGTGCAGCAAGTAAACAGATTCCACAAATGCCCTCATCTTTCATTGTCCTTATTTATTTATTTTATTTAGATTTATATATCATATTTTTACCACTGTGCATCACAAAGAATCTTCCCTGGAGACACCTGCCTATCTAGTCTATCTCGTGATCTCCAGCATTTTTCTTATGGCTGATAAAATATTGCAAAAGGTATGAGGGCTATTTATTTATTTATGTATTTATTTATTTATAGTTTTTCTATACCGGCATTCATGACAAAGTCACATCATGCTGGTTTACAATTAACAAGGGGTGTTAATGAACTTGAACCTGGAACAAGTGAAAAGATACCTTGAAGTTACAATAAAACAGGGCTGTTCAAACTGGGGGAAATCCATTACCTGGTGTGGACATGGCTCACCAGCAACCTAATGTTTGATCTGTGTTAGAGCTGCTGCCTGCTCTGCCTTAGCCAGGTCTCAGGGGTGTACATCAGGGAGATGTAAGCATGCATAGTGCTTATACTGGTCTATATATCACTGAAAAAATACATACTATTCCCCTTTGCCTTAGCTAGCTGTGTCTTTATGCAGCTAAAGCACTGGTTGTACAGGGTGTGGATAACCTGCCTACTAAGTGAAATCCTGGAGGGCACTTTCTAATTGGGGGCTAACAGGTGCTGCAGACACTTAAAGCCCATGTTCTCCATTACCTGCTATGGCTTGATCTAGGGTAATCAGTTCACCAAAGAATCTTGTTACTACTATTGATGCTGTCTGCTTCTTGCCCCAAGACAGTGATATAGAGAGCCTCCCCATTTCCTCTATGGTGGTTTTCTGCTGAAGATGCATAGCAGGGGGATACTGGCCTACCACTTGACTGCTGGAAGAGGCTGTGGGATTAGCTTGGGTAAATGTCTTCTCCTTTTAAACATCTTTCCTTGATTTTTGCTTTGAGTGGCAGATGGGGGTCACCAGACTAGTCATGCCATCCTCCCCTGTTGCCAGTGCTAGCGTATGCTGCTTCTGCAAGTGATGCTGCATATCAGAATTCGCCAGATGACTTTACTGCAGTGAATACATTGAGCAAAACATGGATCCTCCATCTTTTCCAGACTAGGGATGTCGTGGGTGATCTCATCTGCATCCTTGAGGGATGATGAGGAAAAAAGGCCAGGAGCATCACTCATGCTCTCTACATATACTACTCTTCCTGGGAGTTGGTCTCAGAATGTCAGTATCATCTAGGGATGTGAATCGTTTTTTGACGATTTAAAATATCGTCCGATATATTTTAAATCGTCAAAAATCGTTAGGGCCATGATACAATACCAATTCCCCCGATTTATCGTCAAAAAATCGTAAATCGGGGGAAGGGGGAGGGCAGGAAAACCGGCATACTAAAACCCCCTAAAACCCACCCCCGACCCTTTACATTAAATGCCCCACCCTCCCGAACCCCCCCTCAAAAGCCTTAAATTACCTGGGGGTCCAGCGGCGGTCCGGAACAGCCTCCTGCAATTGAATCGTGTTGTCTTCAACCGGTGCCATTCTGCGCCGCCATTTTGCAAAATGGCGGCGCAAAATGGCGGCGGCCATAGACCAACACGATTCGACTGCAGGAGGTCGTTCCGGACCCACGCTGGACTTTTGGCAAGTCTTGTGGGGGTCAGGAGGCCCCCCCAAGCTGGCCAAAAGTCCCTGGGGGTCCAGCGGGGGTCCAGGAGCGATTTCCTGCCGCGAATCATTTTCCGTACGAGGAGATCGTACCAGGAGATCGACTGCATGAGGTCGTTCAGCCGGGGTCCAGAACCCCGGCTGAACGACCTCCTGCAGTCGATCTCCTGCCGGCGCCATTTTCCGTACGGAAAATGATTTGCGGCAGGAAATCGCTCCCGGACCCCCGCTGGACCCCCAGGGACTTTTGGCCAGCTTGGGGGGGCCTCCTGACCCCCACAAGACTTGCCAAAAGTCCAGCAGGGGTCCGGAACGACCTCCTGCAGTCGAATCGTGTTGGTCTATGGCCGCCGCCATTTTGCAAAATGGCAGTGCAGAATGGCGCCGGCTGAAGACAACACGATTCAATTGCAGGAGACCGTTCCGGACCGCCGCTGGACCCCCAGGTAATTTAAGGCATTTGGGGGGGGGGGGGGGTTCGGGAGGGTGGGGGATTTAAAGGGTCGGGGGTGGGTTTTAGGGAGTTTTAGTGTGCCAGTTCACGATTTTAACGATTTTCATGATACTCTAAACACCCAAACGGCGACGATACGATTCCCTCCCCCTCCCAGCCGAAATCGATCGTTAAGACGATCGAGGACACGATTCACATCTCTAGTATCATCTATCTCCCTTATCACTTAACTGGAGGCTAAGATGCTACTAACTAACGGCTTAATTTTAAGAGGCTGACGCGCGCTGATACCAGGATATACGCACGTGGCCATGCATGTATCTCCTGAGACGCTTGGAAGAGCCAGCTTTAAAAAAAGGGGCAGGGCTGGGGAGGGCCAGGGCTGGACTGGGACAGTGCCATTAGGGGCTGTCCCGCTGAAGCATGCACCGGCATCCGGCCAGCCTGCACAACTTACTGCTGCTCTGGAGAGAAGGTAATTTGAAAAACAAAAATAAAGGGTAGTTAGGGGGGTTTTAGGGGTCGGGGAGGATAGGGGAAAAGGCAGGCAGGGTAGGTAGAGGGTTTAGGAATTTATCTCCCAGTCCACTCCTTTATTGGAGTAGACTGGGAGGGAACTGGGAAAAGGCCCTATGGCATCGCCACACGCTTCTTAGAAAATGTTCCCCTTTGCACACGAGAGTTGGCACCCATGCGCATATGCACACGCTGATATAAAATCAGATACACATGTGCACGTGGGTAGCAGATTTTATAATATGAGCTTGTCGGCACACACATGTTATAAAATCGACACATCCATGTGCGCGCACCAGGAACCGCACGCATATGGACGCCCGCATGCCAGTTTAAAAATGTACCTTTAAATCTCCTAAATTTTCTTCTGCCATTAACTCTTTAATTTCTGATTCAGGAAATCCTAGACAAATTTATTCTTCAGAATTAGTTGTTGGAAAACTGTCTCCTTTGCCTGAGAAGTAGTAATCATAGAGGAGTCCTCGGCTGGTTTTAGTTGTTGCAATTCTTCTACCCCTATCCATGACCCTGCCATGCTAACAGCCTTAGATGGATCTCCTGCCTTCTGCCCTTGCTCCATTAAAAAAGGAAAAGGAACATGTTTTCCAAATTTCAATTTCTTCTGGTTTGAGCTGGCTTCCACTGCTGGCATTCTGTGACTAATATTGTCTTTTATAAATTTCAGGGCACGACTGCCTATTTTTCTTGCTGCTATTACTAGGCTGAGCTGGCTTTGCAGCAAGTCCCTCTGCCCTTTCCTTGTAGTGGCACCATGGAATTTGAAGTGCCTACTGAGGGTTTTGATACTACAGTACCAATCTCCTGTGTGCAAAAATGTCTGTCACACACACACACACACACACACACAGTGTATGTGTGTCCACTGCTGATCAACTCCTTTTGCAAACACAAAATAATTTAGAAACAAAACCAAAAAGGCTGGCAACCTGGCAAGGCTCTTCTTCACTTCAATTTTTCTGATAACTGTTCTGCACTGCACTGTGCTTTGTCAGACAGACAAAATTAAATCACTGGCAGCGCTTCAAATCTCCAATCCACTCTATTCTACTGTGCCCCCAGTGAACACAGAAAGCAGTGCCATTGCCTGTGTCTTTCTTCTGTTACAGTGAGCGAGAGACCAGACCACTCATTACAGCAAAGAAGATCAGTAAAGCCCTTTACCAGTGCCAAAGCTTACTATTTTAAAACTTTTTTTAAACTCAGAGAGAGCGTTTGGAAAAGAGATGCTTCTCTATAAACTGCCAGAGAGCAAACAGAGAGTGTTTTTGCACTTGCTCAGATCTTTCAATGGAAGGACATCAGTGTATAATGATAGCAGCTGTAAAATAGTTAAAAACATACTTCTCTGTGACTTGTCCTCCAGCTGGTCTCCATGTCAACTTGTCCTGCCTTGGCTCTCAGAAAACTGTGATGGCACACAGGCAAGAGTTGGTTGCTGTTGTTGCCAGTTGATTGTTTGCTCAGCATAGCCATAAACTTAAATGAACCATAGACCTGAATGGGAAACAAAGGAGTGGATTTTTTTTTTTTTAATTCAAAGGTACCCTCCATTCATTTTGAGGATTCACAAATGAAACAAAAATGGACTAATTTTTTGTATATTACCCATTTGTTCCAAACAAATGCAGATCCTAGCACACATTACCAAACTTGTTTGTATTCTTTTATACATGCCAATTAAGTAACAGAAAAGAAACTGAACTTGTCTTTTGCCTGCAGATTTGGTTGGAAAGTCTGGTGGAGGATCAGGATATACAGGTGTAGGTCTGGGAGAACTGGTGATTCCAAACACATGCACAAGTATTTTTAGAAACTGAATACACACAATATTTATAAAATACCTTCCTCTGTATTTATACACCTTTTACAATTATGATATGCATAAAATATGTGTGTGCTTTATAAAATATTTGTGCTTTTATACTTTGTTTTTGTGTTTGAATTTTATGTATGTTCTTCTGTTCCCTACCTGAAATCCTGGGAAGGGTGCAGTATTAAATTATTTTAAATAAATAAGTGAATAAATAAATGGCGAAAGTATGTATTTTTCTGTATTTCAAATTTGTACATGTACTAAAATGTTCACATGTACTATAGTGGCTGAGAAATGTGGTATTTTATAAATTCTGCAGCTCATGCCACACACTATAAAATACTGCTGAACCTTGTCACACTGACTTAAGCGCATATGTACTGACTTATTTATTTATTTATTCTTTTCTATACAGATATTCAAGGGCAACATCATATCGGTTTACAAAAAACTTCAGAGAAATACAATAAAACAAGGGGGGGGGAGAGGGGGGCAGCGAGGAAAGACTTACGCAGACTACTTGAAATTTGGCTCTTAATTCCCAATGGCAAAATAGGGCAGAATCAAAACTATAACTAGTCATCCAGCTAAATAGTTAGTTGGGCAAGGCAGAGCAAGGGCATTCTGGGGAGGAGCTGACTTAGGGGGTCATTTTCAAAGGCTTATCGCATGCGATAAGGTGATATCGCACGCGAAAAGACCCTTTTCATGTGCGATAGCATGCTGCGGGTGGAGTCGGGGCGGCGAGGGGAGGAGTCGGGGCGGCGAGGAGGTGGACTCAGCGGTGTCTTCGCTGGAGCGATAAGGTTAGTAACCTTATCATCGCCAGAAGCATGCCCAATAGCAACACTTTTCACGGTGGCGCTATTGGGTGTGAAAGCCGGCAGAGAAAACACCGCTGTGGTGTGAAGGTTGCTGGCTTTTGCAGGCCCGCCCCCCGTTTTTGCTGGATTCACCATTCTGCAATAGAATGGTGAATCCAGGCCTTAGTCAGATAAATTATCCTCTAACTTAAATATTCAGAGCTAGCTAGATAACTTATCCAGTTAATCCTGATCAGCCCATAGGGCTGTCCTAAAGTTGGCCAGATCTATATATGTGGCTAACTTTAAGATAACCATATATATTTAGCGCACAACAGCTGAGTATGGACCTCTAAATAATGTTTACACTTCAGCACAGTTTAGTACATTGGCCTTTTGATTTGGAAAATGAAGGCTATTGGTTAATTCTTTTGGACTTTGTAGGCATAATGTGTTAGAGATTTAAGCAGTACAGGTTTCCTCAATACATAACAAGTCTCACTTACTATGTAGGTAATTTTCAAAGGAGTTCCACATGTAAATGTCACATAATATAGCAGTTTTCAAAAGCCATTTACTTGCGTAAAGTGCAGATACGTGAGTAAATCCTATGGACACTTCAATGGCACATAATATAGCAATATCAAAAGCCCACTTACTCAAGTAAAGTGCATTTACTCAAGTAAAATCCAGTTTTACACATATAATAAATGCTTTTTAAAATCAGGCCCTTTGAGTTTAATACTAGCATTAAAAGTGAAATCATATTTAAAAAACAGTATACATGGAAACAAAGGCAGATACAATTCTAATGGTATGAAATGCATTGCAAGGGGAATGCAAATCCCCCCAAGCAATTGCATTTACAAAAAATAAACAGAACCCCCCCCAACACACACACACGCACACACACACATACACATTCCCTGCCTAGGATATTTTGCACATCATTATTTACTGCTGCTGAAAAATGGGCAAACTTGTTCACTTTTTTTTTTTAATTGTCCTCATCTTTGAAATTAAATGTTCAAAGTTCGAGGTCTATTTATATATTTATATATTTATTTGTTTATATATTTATTTAAAGTTTTTATATTCTGTTTATATCAAAATATGTGCCACACTGAAACACTTTTGTAGACTGAGATCTATAGGAAAATGCTGTTTATCACCATGCTCTAACCATCGGGACTGAGGCTCCTGTCTGCACTGTTTAGAGGATTGACATCAAGTCTGGCTTTAAAGATAGTGCATGATTTGTGCTGCATCTAATTAATTTGTGACCGTCCTGTAAATCTCATAAGCACCAGAGGGCTAGTGACTAAAGCATGGTAGTCCATGCTAACTTTAACATGGTTTAACGTGCAAGGGTTGGTTAATTGGCCCCCTCAAATATCATCAGGCTCCGGCAATTATCACACATATATATTAACCTACGTTAACTTTAGCATGTATTTCTGCACTTTATTGAATAGCCCTCTAAATGTTAAACTTGGGCATAAAGCAGTGCTGTACAGCCCTTTACCCAACACTAATAGTACCAGAGTCTGGAAATGACCCTCAAAGTGTTTCAGTGCCCGATTTACAAATTGTTTGCCCATAGGTACAAATAAAAAAGATTATCTTAGTAAATAGATTCCTTTGTCAATTAATTTAGAATTACCTTATCACATTTTTTTTATGCAGGATATTTTAAGGTTTGAATTAGGTTGGCAAAATGAAAAATGCAAGCAAAACTAAAAAAAAAAAAAAAAGTTATAGGCATTTTTATAAATGTTAAGGTTTAAGTGTTCATCTGAAATGTTGACTGCTCTCTTTTCTTAAAATAAAAGTTGTTTTGTAAAGAGCTCTGCCTTTTATGGCATTCATCTCTCTACTTAGGCCACTGTATACATTGCTTCACTGGTAAAAAGAAACATCAGTTCATGTAGACCTTTCCTCTGTCAGTCTTTGAAGTGGTCTTTATATAGAGTTTTACTGTATACTGTATACTGCTTTCGAAAATTGTACCTACATTTCTGCTGATATATTATTTAACAGTTTTGTCTAGTGTTGATGGTCTCGATAGAAGCTGAATATTATTATTTTTATAGTTGCTTAAATTTTATCAATTGGTTGTAACCAATCATTTCATGTGTACAAAATCAGTTACGTTTGCTGCCATTGCGCTACCTGTGATTTTGTAGAAATATTTATTAGTAACCAATAGAACTTATAGTCTGGAAATATTTCCTATGTTCTTAAAGGCCCTGTAATTTTAAATGGGTCAAAGTACCACTACACTTCATTTCAACAGATCTGACTTATCCACAAAAGTCTTTATATACAAATACCTTAGTTTTTGTGTTTCTCTTTAAGAGGAGATGCACCCTTACCATGAGGTCTTTATTGTAGAAACACATGATGTTGTGTAATGTTATTTATGGCAGTTTTGTAAAGTATTTCAGTATAGTGCCTAGGTATGTTAAAAGTTTAGGAAGCTATACAAATCTTTCTTTAAAAAAAACCCAAAAAAACCGAAAAATATCTTAATGTGGAACCAAGCAAAAATGAATCCAGATGTATAGTTTTCATTTTCTAGTTCATAGTTATTTGGGACATATACACTAAGCATTTTATCCACAAATGAAAATGGAAGTAAACTCTTAGTATATCTGGCCCTATTTGGTTCAAATGTAATGTTGTATTGTGCTTTGCATGACAATATATGTGCCAAGGTCACAAATGCTTTTAATTGATAAGAGTTTACAGTGAAGGCAGGCTCAAATGTGATGTAAAAAATAAAAGCACATCACAAAACATCTCCACTACAACAACAAACAAGAGAGAAACACATTTTTTTATTTTATCTGATTTTACACAGATTCCAGAAAAATCTATTCATTGCGGATTCTAATAAAACAGAGTGATCTAGCTCAGAGTAAGCACTTTAATTGCAGATTACTACTACTAATACATAGAAATGTCCTTGGTTTTGCATACTTAAGAAGTATACCACCTAGTTTAATCTGGATCTTCCAATATGATACAGAGGGGAGTGCAATAGTATACTTAAAGAAAGATAAGCAATAAAATATTGTTTGCCATGGCATTTACTAATTTCATCTTTAAAATATTTCATTTAAAATGTCCTTTTAGTGCAAAAGTCTCCTGTGGTTAATACATATATAAATGTGTTCTAATACATGTATATATTTGTGAAATAACTGTAAATACAGGTTCTGTTGAAAAACCTCTTCCATTGTATTTCTGTTTCCTGATAAAGGGCTGCAAGTTCATAATTTGATAGCCCCAACTACATTGATTCATGTTTCTTTGAGTAATGCATTGTACTGTATATTGATTACAGAAGTATTTTTCTTCAACTCTTAGAAGTAAATGTAGGATTGTATAATTAAAAACAAAAGCAACCTATCAAAAACACTAAAATGAATAGTAGTTATAATTAAATAGAACAGTTAAGAAGTTGACTGTAAAGCTCCCCGATAGGAGACCTACATCATGTAAGTAAAATATTTAATATTCTTCCCTTTCTCATGAAAAGCCAAAAATTAGCCCCCCCTTATTGGACACATCACATTCTCAATATCATTGTAGAAATCATTCTACATTAGAAGATCTGCCAATTTATTTTTGTACTTTCAACATATTTCATGATAAGATTTTGTAAATATAAAGAAGTAATCATTGCATTAAGTATAGATTTTTACAACAATCTTTCATGCATTTTGTTAATTTGATGCAGTTACCAATTTGTATATTTCTTTCCATTATTTCACAAAAGACAAACATGTTCCTTTCCTTAACTTTTAAAATTGAATGTTTGCTATATGTTTAACTAGATTTTTTATGTTTGGTTTTGTTTCTTGTTGTTTGTCACTTGTAATCAGCCTTTACTGATATTATATCAAGCACAAATAAATACTTGAGCCTGCAATCTTAGAAGCCGATGTACTAAAATGGAAAAAATTGCAACCACTGTTTTATATTCAAATATGCCTGGTAGCAAAACAGTTTTTGAAAGTTTTCCAATGAAAATTTTCAAAAACTGTCTACACTTTAGTGAATTTTTTTTTCCAAAATCACATTTGTGAAGGGTTTTCACATGTAATTTAGCTATACATTCATAGCTGATGTACTTCTTTGCTTAATTACGTATCACACTCTTCTTTGAATTTAAATACAATTTTGCAAGTAGAAAACTACATGCAAAAAATAGCTGTTTGCAAATCAAATGGCACTTAGAGGGCAATTTTGAAACAAATGGGGTGCATCAGCGACAATTATGTGCATCAGTGACACCAATTTAAAAAGCAAACTCATGTAAAAGTAGGCATAGAAACTCACCTGCACAAAGTTTCACCTCATCTTTGCAACACATACCTTGTGTATGTGAAGTTAGGCATACTTTCAAAATCAAAAGTATTTGTGTAAATCCAGGTCATCCCAACTCCAATTTCAGAATGCCTCTCTTTTATGTGCAAAATTAGGTTTCACATAAAGGTGAATTTCAAAAGAGATGCATGCACCAAAAAGCGCAGATGTGCACATATCCAGCACATGCACATCTATGACCGACTTTATAAACCTTCCACATATGAGCACATTTAACAATGCACGAATATCTCACACTGAGTCAAAAAGGAGAAGAATGGGGGCGGTCCTTGGGCATTCCAAGGGAGGGCCAAGGGTTATGCACATATGGGTACAATTTTTAAAGGCTGACGTGTGTAAATCCTGGGAGATATGTGCATGGCCGGGCCTTGTGTGCACCGAGCGCATTTTCAGAGCAGCCCAGACACATGCGTACCTCCCAGAACACAGAAGTACCAGGCCTTTAAAAAGGGGCAGGCCAGGGGCAGTGTCTGGGCGGGGCGGGGTAGGGGCCGGCCGGGACAGCGCTATTTTGTGCTGTCCCAGTGAAGGGTGCTCTGGTAGCCGGCCAGCGTGCACAACATACATCTGCTTGGAGGAGCTAGTAAGTTGTCAAACAAAAAAAAGTAGGGTAGGTAGGGTGAGTTTAGGGGTCGAGGTGGAGAAGGGAAAAGGGAGGAAGGTAAATTAGGGAGATAGGGAACTGGGCAAAGGCCCTTTCGCATTGCCATGTGTGTGTCCAAAAATCCTCCCTCCCCAGGCACGAGTGGGCACCCACGCGCACATGAACACGAATATCGGATTTTATAATTTGCATGCGGCTACGCACGCATGTTGTAAAATCAGGACGTCCATGTGTGCATGCTGGGAACCGCTTACACATGGAAGCCCACGCGGGCCATTGAAAATGTACCCCATAATTAGTGCAGCGAATGTGGCACACATCCAGTTCATTTCTACGCAAATTTACTTCTGCCATTGATCAGATGTAAATCTGAATAAAGCTCTTGTTAGCCACATATGAGGTGCTTGAGGGGTTTGGATAAACTGGGGGGAGTGCAATCTAAAGAAGCAGGTCAGTTTTGATGACCTAGATATAGACTGGGCAAAGTGGTGGACAAACTGGTTAAAATGGTCATTTCCATCACCGCAATGTTTTAAAATGTACTCATTTGTGCCAGCTGTTCCCAACTGTTCCATTCAATGTTTAAAATTAGGAGTATATATCCATGCACATTTTTAAAATTGTATGCGTACTTATGCACAAGATTTAAGATTTCAGCATACGTTGCCGTGCAACCATATACATGTATATATAGGCATATGTGCGCTCATTTTAAATTGCCCTCATATAGTTTTATGCAGACAAACCCCAGTCAATTTTAGAATAAGCTTTTCACACACATGAACCCATGCTTTCTGCATCTAAATGGCTTTTAAAACTCATCCCTTAATGTACACACTTTGCCCTTTCAGCACGCAAATGCTGCCTTGGCTCAATTCTACACACTTTAGTGCATTGACCTCATAGTCTTGTTTTATATAATACTGTACTGCATGAAAGCTTGCTGTTTGTAAACAAATATACTTCTTTAAAATTTAACTCTTGTGCTCACTGTATTTCTATCTGAGTTACTAAAATACTATGGATTGCAACTGCATTTTCCTTTCAGTAGTATTAGTACAGAATACCTGTTACTATTTCTATTGTATTGATTTAAAAGCTAATGTTTCAAATGTCAATGGGTCTATTTATTATTTTAAAAATCTGTGACTTTACATTTCTTCCAGTTGGGCTGAGGTTTGTTTACCTCAGAAATTAGCAATTCCATCAGTAAATGATTGTAAAATAAAATTTAAAGAGGACAGTTTCAACAGATACTAAATTCCATGCATGTTTTTTTTTCTTGTAACATCTTATATAGTTTTTATTAGATATGCTGATTTTGATAGATGGTAATATGCACTGGAGCAAGACCATTCATTGATGCTCTTTATTTGAAAATAATTTTCACATATACCGTTTCTCTAGATTCATCTGCTTAGCTTTATCAATAAATCAAATTAATATTGTAATCACTTTATTGAATGTAGCTTTGGATATATTTTCAATGTGTTTATTTAAAATCATAATAAAACATGATTAAGGAGTCAGTTTACACAATAATTTTAGACTCCAGGAAGAAAATGGCAGCCAGCTATTGAGTTTTTCTAAATATCTACCTTTGTAAAAGGGGATATTTGCTGCCATTCAAAGTGATTTAAGACTCTCAAGAGTGCTTTACAAAAACCAAAATAAAGATATTTGGATCAAGCAGGAAATGGAAGTTACCTATACATTCCATTGTCAGGCTTCTTTCTGTCTGAACTCCACCACTCTAATGGTTAATTCCTCAACTAAATATATAGCTTGTATTCAATTCCCAAAGGCCTCCTCCTCATAAAATATTTTTTCCCCAATTCAATCTAGACAGCTTTCTTGTACCTTTTGTAGCCATCATTATGTTTTCTGGGAAGAAAACTTTTATTTTCTAACTTTCTTTTGCCCTCATGGAAAACTATTGCAAACTATTTCCTTTTACTCTATCCAGTTCCATTATAATGAAATAAGAAAAATGTTCAGGAAAAGTTACAAAAAGTTCCATTTTGAGCAATTTCTGGCCACTTTTAAAAAGACATAGAACCATAAAATATGAGAGCATATAAGGATAATGAGGTCCATTTATTTTGCCCAGTATATTTTTGTTGAAATGTTGTATACTTTAGTTGTCATTCATGTCATTCATGTACATTAAAGAATAAAATAAGGCAGCTAATGTATTTTGTGACTCGGAGCAAAGTAGGCCCAAAGTGCTTCATTGAATGCCCATTTGTACTCTGTTTGCCCATATTTGGCCTCTTGTGAGCCTCTAACCTTGTCTGAATAGCAAATATATGTATTTTCTGCCTATAATTTGCCTCAGCCTTTTTTCCAGCCCCAAAATGGGTGAATTGGACTCCTACATATACATGCTTAAAAAAGTGGGATAGAAAATTGGCTGCCCTCCATCACTCAACCAAACTTAAAGATCATAGATTCCTAGACAAATTTATGTCACTCAGTTTTATGTCACTCATTAATAAAACATAATAATCAATCATTTTAATACCACCAAGCTATTCCAAAACAGTTCACAAAATGAAATACCATTCAAAACCCTGGTATAGAACAAGAGTCTAATGAAAGCTCATTTAGAGGGTCAACTGCAGCTAAACTACAGAAATTTGTGTTACAGCTGTTTTCAATAAATTTGTGAGTAACTGGCTTGCAATTAAATGGAGCCATTGTGTTTATGGAAGTTCACAGAGGGTCCACCTCAATTTTCTTCAGTGTTTAGCAGTACATACCATACAGTAATTAAGCCTTTACCTCATGTCAGAATTTCTGAGTGAAAATTTACATATTACTAGGGGTACATGGTGTTAAAAATAAAAGGAATGGCAATTTTTTGAAATTTGTGACCTTGTAATGGGGAAAAATTGTAAGTAAACGTGTAAAAGAATATGTTTGCTTGCTGTTCAAGAATATTTATTAGCTACTGACATAATATTGCTTAACATTATCCTTTTGTACTTCAAATTAAAAGTTAATTTAAATATAATGCTTATGGGTTGTTTTTATTTACCAATTTGTAGAATGTTTTTGAGATGGCTGTCTTTCAAAAAATGATTTGAAAATTAGTTGATAAAAAACAGAATTAGTTTTTGGTTTTAGTATTTACAAGATACTTGCATCTAATATATTTTATGGTTTTTCTCCTGCGCAAAAGTGCTTTAATTTTGTTGGAGACTGATGGCCGACATTCTCAGCCACTAAGGGTAACATGGCTCCTGTGCCTTGACACCTGAGTGAAACCAGTTCCCAGGAGGAGGGAGGCAATGTGCAGTAAGGAGGCTGTCTCTTTCCTCTTCCCCTCTCAGGTTCAAACAATCACCCCAAATGGGTAGTTGTCATGGGGAAAGGGAAATGATGGGTGCCGTAGGGTCCAGCGTAAAAGAAGTACCACTGGGATGCCCTCCTCACAGGTCTGAGAGTAATTTGGCTTCCCTACCATCCACCCTCACTTTTTAGCTCTGGTAGTGGTGAAGGTCTCATGGGTGTAGAGAATTTGGAATTTGATGGCCTCATCCAGTGGTTGGGCTTGGAGTCAGATGGGTGGAGCCAGTGTTGAACAAGGGCATGGAGGTGTTATTGTGGAGAGCAAGCAGTGCAGTGCCAGTGCTGGATAATGACATGTCCATGAGAGTGGAGACAAGAGTTCATTTGCGGTAATGCATGTATGGTACCAGGATCTGAGGCTGATCAGACAAAATGAGGGACTGGGATGCCAAGGAGAATAACTGGACCATGGACAGTAGGGTTTGTTACAGGCCACATGTGGTTTGGGGCCACAGGGGCAGCAGTCCAGCAAGGGATGCAATTTTCCAGAGAAATCATGTATAATAATACACTTTGAACTATGGGCCAGATTTAAAATAGACCCAGCCTACACGTGCCGGGTCTATTTTAAAAGGCCCAGCCACTCGCGTAAAGCCCCGACAAGCGTGTAAGTCCGGGGGCTTAGAGAAAGGGGTGGAGAGGGGGCGAGGCGGGGGGGGGGGGGGGGGCTAGATGCCCCCAGCACAGCGGCCATTTGCTGCTGTGTTGGAGGATTGTGTGCCGGCAGGGTGCCGGCACACGCAACCTGCCCTGCCTCAGGGCAGGCGCAAGAGTTATGATAAGCATTTTTGGGGGGGTTTAAGATAGGGCTACGGAGCGGGAAGGTTAGGGGAAGGGGTAGGAAGATTAGATTAGGGGGTAGGGAACTGGGGAAGGCCACGGGCATCGGCGTGCACAAGTTGCACAATTGTGCACCCCCTTGCATGCGCCGACCCCCGATTTTAATAACATGCATGCACCGGCATGCACATGTTATAAAATCGGGCATCCATGTGTATGCACCGGGTAGTGCGCACACATGGAAGCGCACACGCAAGTTTATACAATCTACCCCTAAATGCTTGCCTTAAAACTCTCACAAAAAATTAACTCAAGTTCTGTTTTCCCCAGAAGAGGTAATACACTTTTAGCTAAATCCTTACCCTAAAACTAGCACACACAATTAACTCAAGTTTTGTCTATTTCCTGCTTTGAACTAATGCTTACCTTAAAACTAGTACATAGAATTTAAGCTCTATGCCCATCCCCCCCCCCTACACACACACAAGTATAAATGTAGAATGAAATGCTAACTTTAAACTAGCACACAAATTCACACAGATAGTAAGATGGTAACTTTTAAAGAGCAGCACGGGCATATATGAATGCATGTATGCCAGTTCGCACAAATGGATGTGGCCATTTTATAACATAAGCGCGTATGTGCACACATGTTTTAGAATCGACTGTACATGCATATATGTGCTTGCAATTTTATGTGGACATGCGCAAATTCTGCCTCTATTGATTAAGTGGGGGGATTTTCCTAGTTGTGCGCCTTTGCAAACACCCTTTTCCCCAGTTCTTTTCCTGTTCACCCTGGTAAAGGATAGGACTTCCTACCCTCGTAGCTAGATAGCCTCTATTTTACCCTATTAGCCCTGACTCTTCAAACCCTGCTAACCAGACCTGCTTATTTAATTTTAAAATTTACATATCATCCATAGCAGAATTAAAGATACATGGTAGGGGACCCTGGCACGCACTTATGTGTGTAAATACTTATGCGCATACTTCAGGTTACAGACCTGGAATGCTCATGTCCCGCCCATGTCCCGTCCAGACTCCATCCACACCCTGCCCCTTTTTCGACTTCCTGATTTGTGCGCATACCTGGAGATACACATATACTCAGATGCCTCTTAAAATCCATGCAGTATGCACTGGCCCAAGATAGTCACATATCTCCTGCCTTTGGCACATATAGGACTTTTAAAATCCGCCTTTAATAGTTTACTCCTTCAACAAAATTATTTTTCAAAATTTAAGCACATTTTCTCTGCAACTCCAACATAACACTGGATACAGCTTCTGCTGTCAGCATTCCTTCAGGATACTGCAGGGGGTATCAGATTTGGCATATAACGTCAAGGGGCTTGATGCATGGGTGAGTTCAGGATCATCAGAAATATTACCTTTTCTTAAATTATTCTCTTTAGTGGTGGCTTTATCTCTTTGGGAGAGAAGGCTGAGAAACAGGAAGGTAATTTTTTGGTGTGATAAACTTGGAGTCATGCAAATGATAAACCATTAAGTGGCCAGATGCTCCTGGGTCTCAGACTTCATGAGGAAACTTGTGCGTTTGTGGTTGAACATGATGGCATGGACTAGACATATTCTAGGTATAAACAATACAATTGCTGATTTTATTTATTTATTTATTTTGAAAATATTTATCAATCGCCATTCCTAACATCACAGTGTTTTACAGTTCAATGAAGAAAATATAAAACAGTAAATTATGAATCAATAGTTAAAATCACATAAATCACTGAATCAATACTTAAAATCACATAAATCACTGCACTTTAATATAACTTGCCTTATATTACACACCACGTAATTTTGTATATAATGCTTACCATGTAAACACTCACGTTTCTGCTTATTTGCTTTGTTCTCCAGTTAGAAATTGTTTAACCTATCCTTTTCTCTAACAACCAAGTTCCACATTCCCTGTTATAATGTAATTTCTTGCTTCCATTGTTAACTGGTTTTTTCCCCCTAGTTCATTGTAAACCGGTACGATAAGACCTGGTCTTGAGCATCGGTATATTAAAAGAATTTAAATAAATAAATAAATAAATAAATCATAATACCATAAAAATTCAAAATACAAATTACCTCAAAACAAAATAAAAATTTAAAGGCACATTTTCAAAGCCCAACGTGTGCCAAAGCCAGGAGATATGTGAGTATCCCAGGCCAGCACACACTGCACAGATTTTAAGAGGTGTCCAAGTACATGCGTATCACAAATCAAGAAGTCAAAAATGGAATAGGGTGAAGTCTGAGTGGAGCATGGGCATAGTATTTATGTGCACAAGAACGAGCTGGGGTCTCCTACCACATAACTTTACTTCTGGTATGGATGGTGAGTAAGTTTTAAAAAAAGATTTTAAAAAAATCAGGGCTAATCAGCAGGGTTTTAAGGGTAGGGTAAAATGGAGGGGGGTTAGGAAATACTATCCTTTACCTGGGTGAACAGGGAACAAACTGGGGAAACGGGCATTTACGTCAGCGTATGTGCCTAGCAAAATTCCCCCATTTACGCAGTAGAGGTGCATTTGCAAATACATGCGCACAGACATATAAAATTGCACGCACATGTACATGCGTACAGATGATTTTATAGCATATGTGTATATATGCTCGTATGTTATAAAATGGATGCATCCATTCATGCAAGCTTGCATGCGCACATGCATGTAAGCCCGCCTGGCTGTTTAAAAATTACTACTTTAGAATAGAGAAAAAAAAATCAAATAAATAAATAAAATGAACAATTTGGTTAATAAATCACAACCATAAAAGTCCTGCTAAGCCACTTTAGGTGCCTGTTGAAATAACCAAGATTTTAATAACTTTTTTTTTTTTTGAAAATATGTTTATTGTGAAGCATAAGTTGAACAAATACAAAAAGAATAAAGATCAGGACATCAAGAAAGAACCATATAGTACATAGAGATACAACAAGACAAAATTACAATTGTCCATAATCTACTACAATAAACGCCAGAATCCTATTGGCGATAGGTATTGCGTGCCCTAAGTATATCGGTAAAGACTTCACATTTTGTAGTTTCATAACTGAGTCCCCTACCCCATCCCCCCAACCCCACCCCCCACTTACCTTCCCTGCCTGTGAGAAAAGGAGAGAAAGATGTAACAATGCTATCAACCCCATCAATACAAACAATCCAAACACTTACAAACAGTGCATATAGGGATAAACAGTGCAAACAGTGCATACAGGTATAAACAGAGCATGTGACTTAAATGGGCAATGGGGGATCAAGCATCTAAAATATACTATGGTACGGGCAACATGCTATCAAAAATTGAGAACTGAGTCAGTCAGGCATGAAGAAACTCAATCAAGCAGCGACGCCGTCAGAGATTGGTATTTGAGACTTAGAGTTTGGGGTTTGGAATGTGGAAAATTGTGTTTGTAAGAATGTAAAGGTAGCCCGTCACATTTCCCTTAGTGGAATGGTGATAAAACCCCAACGGGTTCAGTGCGGATGTGGGGTAAAAGCAAGAATACCAAGACCCATGTTCAAGCATAAGCCTCTCCAGCTAGGTAAAAAATAACTGCACTTAAGGCATGTGCAGATCATAAGCAGTTGAATCAGATCAATCAGGTGAATCATCCTGTAGTCGGGCATAAGTAAGAAAGAACCGGTCCCCATATCCTTTGCATACATTCTCGATTCTTAACGGTGGACTTTGCAGCTAATAAGTACTCGTGTGAGCTGAGGGTTAATAATTGTTTAAACCAATGATCAATATGCGGTGCTCGATCTGCCATCCATTCAGATAGAATAACTTTCTTTCCGACAAGCGCTGCTCTGGACAAAAAAGCCGCCATGTAATCATTAGCCATCAAATTGTCTTGCCAGACGTCGAACAGCCAACCTTCTGGTGTAAACGGAAGAGTACAGTCCCATAACTGCTCACAGAACATCAAAATATCTTTCCAAAAAGTATTAACTTTAGGACACTCCCAGAAACAGTGCGAATAGGATCCAATTTGAGAGACGCACTTAATACAATTCGGAGAGGCACAAAGTTTAAATTTGTAGGCAGAGGTCGGAGGTATGTAGCTTTTCCAAAGGAATTTAAACTGAGTCTCTCTCAAATCTTCGTTGGTAGTAGTAGACCTAATTTTCTTAAAAGCAGATTTGAAATCGGGAAGGGAAATATTGAAGGCTGGCCATGCCTTCCATGATAGGTAGAGTGGGACCAGAACTCCATCGTCCGTTACTATCTGTAATTCTCGATAGAATCGAGAAATACTTGGGCCTTTTTTCGTACTCGCTGTCATTAGAGTGGGCAAATTTTTCCGTTGAAACCAGCGTTCAAGATCTTCATCTAGGGTACTTAGAAAGTGACGAAGTTGCAAAAATGCAAAAAATTCAGACGAGGGAAGTTTGTAAGTCTTCTGTAATTCTTGAAAGCTGAAACTAATCCCCGTGTCAGTATTCGCAAGTTGGTATAAGTATCGAAGTCCCTTCTCTCGCCATCTGGAAAAAATGGAAAATCCTTTACCAGGGGGAAATTGAGCATTATGAGCAATACTTAGTAGGGGTGTAACGGTAAACTTGAACCCCGACTTTTTACAAACATATTTCCAAGTAGTCCGGCACGTTTGAAGTAGGAGATGCGACCTCAAGTGTGGCGGGATATCCGAAGATTGTGTATGAAGTAAACCATTTAAGGATGCCACTCCAAACCATTCCAATAGATAAGAACCCGGTGTGAAAAATTGCGTCCCAAAAAGCCAATCTTGAAGAAAGCGGAGATTGCACGCAATGTTGTAACGGAAGAGGTTAGGGCACCCTAGCCCACCCTCTTGCTCCGTCAATTGTAGCGTGCGCAGAGATATTCGTGCTTTCTTTCCTCCCCAGAGAAAGCTAGATAAAGCTTTATTAATAGCTTGAATATCTCGATACTGGAGCCAGAGCGGGAGCATCTGAAGAGTGTACATCCATTTTGGTAAAAGCACCATTTGGTATAAATGGACACGCCCTCTCAAGGACAAAGGTAGAAAAGACCACTTCGCCAGCATGTCCAGCGTGTGTTGTACTTTAGGTTTCACATTTCTGCGGTAGATAGAGTTCAAATCCGATGGTATAAAAACTCCCAAGTATTTTAGTTTATCCTCCGCCCATCGTAAGGGAAAAGAGTCCAGCCATTGCTGTCTGACCAATTGACAGATGTCTAAAGCCTCGGACTTTTCCTTGTTAATCTTCAGGCCCGCAAAAGCACCGAATTGTGATTGAATGTCTAGAAGAGTGGGAAGAGATACCTTGGGTTGGGTCAAAAAAACCATGACATCATCGGCGAAGGCCGCAACTTTAAAGCCCCTCTGACCCCGTAGAAAGCCGTGAATATTTGGATGGTCGTGTATCTTCCGTAGTAAGGGGTCGATGGACAGAATATATAAGAGCGGTGAGAGAGGGCATCCCTGTCGGACCCCTCTCTGCAAAAAAAATTGCTCCGATTTTTGGCCATTGACCAAAATTCTGGAGGAGGGATGGTGGTACAATAGAGCAATATAATCTAAAAAAGCACCGGAGAATCCATACTTCTGTAGAACGGAGAACATATACGACCAGGATACTCTGTCGAAGGCTTTCTCCGAATCGAAGCCTATGACCAGTGAAGGGATGCGCTCTTGCTGAGAGAATTGCATGGCCGTTAGCAATTTAATGATGTGGCTAATGGCCCTTCTACCTTGGACAAATCCCACCTGATGTTCAGAGATAAGCGATGAAAGCATCACATTTAATCTGTTGGCCAATACCTTTGCCAGGATTTTGAGATCGCTGTTAAGAAGGGATATTGGTCGGTAAGATGCTGGGAAGCAGGGGTCTTTTCCCTCTTTTGGGAGAACTGTGATAGTTGCGCTATTAAAGTCTGCTGGGAAGGCATGGTGTTCCAATCCAGCTCGGTAATAATCAGTTAAGGGATTGGTTATAAGATCCTGTAAGGTTTTATAAAAGTCAAAAGAATATCCATCAGGACCGGGTGCTTTCCCTTTAGCCACTTCTCTAATTACTCGAAGTACTTCCTGGGCTTGGATAGGTTTATTCAAAAAGTCTTGTTGGACCTTTGATAGACAGGGGAGGTCAATATCCGCAAAAAACTCTTGTTCTTGGTTCAGAGTGGGAGCCAGATCGTCTGCATATAGGGCCTCGTAAAAGCGCCTAAATATTTCTCCCATCTCATCGGTGTTAGTAACTACGTTTCCGGAGCTGGATTTCATTTTATGAATGAAAGATCGTTTTCGTACCCCCCGAACTAGGTTCGCCAACGGTCGTCCTATCTTGTTCCCGAATTTGAAAAAATTATGATTAGCTGCTTGTAGGTCTCTATACGATCTATTGTGTAGAACTGTATTCAACTGTGCTAGTATACTAAAATAATTTTTCTTGTTAACATCGGTTGGGGAGGAATGCCATCGCTCTTTATGGGATTTCAGCTGCGATTCCAGTTTCAAAATTTCAGCATTCACTCTTTTTGTTTTGGCACTAAGGTAAGCGATTATATCCCCACGTAGAACAGCTTTTCCAGCTTCCCAAAAGAGAAGCGGGGTGGTCCGGTGTTGGTCATTGTGTGTCTGGTAGTCCCTCCACCTATCTTTTAAGTAGGCCTGAAACTCCAGATCCAAATCCAATCCCAAGGGGAATCTCCAAGCTTTAGTACCAGTGCTGCTAGCTCCCAAACGAAGGGTCAATGACACCGGTGAGTGGTCGGAAATAACAGGAGTTTCGACGGTAGCTTCTCGTGTGTTAGAAAAAAGTTGCCGCTGAATGAGAACATAGTCGATTCGAGACATGGATCCGTGCGGAGATGAGAAAAAAGTATAGTCTCTTTCCGTCGGATGTAAGGTTCTCCACACGTCAAGGAGGTCTAGATTACGGCATAGAAATTCCACTCCATTAGGCAGTTTGGATCTTGGAGATAAGCCTGGGGGGCATTTATCCACAGTTGGATCGGAAGTGCAGTTGAAGTCTCCGACCACAATTAAATGACCATCTAAATGAGTGAGGAGGATACTTAACAGCGACCTGAAAAACTCTGTAGAGTTGGTGTTAGGTGCATAGATGTTACATATCGTTACTTTTACCCCTTTCCAACACCCTTTAACGAGTACATACCTTCCGTTCTCATCCACTACAGAATGTGTGACACTAAAATCAGAGGCTTTATGGATAAGGATGGCGACACCCGCTTTACGACCCTGCGCTGGGGCAAAAATACAGTCCCCCACCCAATCTTTTTTTAGTTTTAGGCTTTCCCCGGGACTCAAATGAGTTTCCTGTAAGCAGGTTATTTCTGTGCCCAACTTTTTAAAATTATTCAAAATCTTTTTCCGTTTGATAGGGGTTCCAAGCCCATGTACGTTCCAGGATACCAGTTTATTCATGTTACCCCTGCGTCGTGGAACCTACGGAACACGGTGTATACTCTGAAGCTCTGGAGAAAGGTGCCCAGCCCCCACCTTCCCCCCGTTTTCCAAATGCTTGATCTCCCCTTAAAACGCCGAAAACCCCAACATTTTACCCCAGTATAAGCCATCTGCCATACTCTCCTGATACATAATACCCCTCTCCCACCCTCACCCTTAATCCCCTTCCCCCCCACCCATCCCCCCCTCCAAATCCCCCACAAACCCAAATTTAACACAATCCTTCTTCCGCTACTACTAGCGGTAGATCTGGGGTCAGTGTCTGGATGTACGAGCTCCCCGCCGTACATAAACAGAGCTCCTGTAATCCTGGGAAAGTGCGTCCGCACCGAGTCCCAAATATTGCCGGGAGATCTTCTGCCCATAGTGAAGCTGGGACGCCATATCTCCGGTGACCACGCATAAGTGAAAAAACAAAGTAAAACAAAAGGCACCCAGCGTCAGTATAAAGTTGCGGTTAAACTGAAAGGAGTTCCATCATCTAGCAGTGCTAAGCCCACTCCGGTTGGACTAGCGTGACATCTTCGAGAATAGAACAAGATTATACTTCAATAATCCACAATTTAGAACTCAGGAAGAACTGGGAGTAAGGAAGCTTTTGGCTGCTTCTGGCGATTGAAAGGTATGCACCTTACCCTCTTTCCAGATCTTTAATATCGCAGGGTATTGCAGAGCAAATCTAGTGTCAGATTCCACTAACTGGGAACATATTGCTGAGTATTGTCGCCGTAGCTGAGACACACGAGCAGAGTAGTCTTGCGTGAGCCGAATCGAGACATTATTATATGAAAGGCCCTTAAGTTGCCGCGATGCTGACCAGATTTTCTGTTTGTGAGCATAGTTCAATATTTTAGCAATAGCTATCCTGGGGCGCATGTCAGAATCTCGTTTGGGGCCGACCCTATGGGCCCTTTCTACAACTAGAGTCCCTTTGAGCTCAGGAAGCCCCACTGCATCAGGAAGCCAAGACTCCAAGAAGGCTGCTAGGCCCTTATCGTCAACTCCCTCGGGTAAGCCCAGAAAGCGGAGATTAGCCCTCCGTGACCTATTTTCTAGGTCGTCGAGTTTCTCCTGATATTCTTTAATGATAGCATCATGAGTTTTAATTGTTTGTGCAGCCGCCGCCATTTCATCTTCCACAGCGCTTACCCTTGTCTCCACGTGGTCTAGTCGGGGCCCCAGTACCGTTAGTGCCTCACTTACTCCGGTCAGTTTTTCATGGATGCCAGCAAGCTTTTCGTTGAGAGCAGCAGCAATCACATCTCGTAATGTGTCCACAGTGAGCCCATCGGCAAGAGCTGGAACAGATTCGCCATTTGCCGTTTCCGCCGCCATCTTGCTCACTCCCGATTTTCCCTTGTCCTTCTCTTTTTCTTTTCGGACGCTCTTGGAGGCCATGGATTGCGGCGATTTCTTCATATACTGGACAATAGACATGTGCCAGAATCCCAGCCTCGCGAAAAAAGTCGTAAGAAGCCGGAACGGTAATTAAAGCCGGTGAATAATCAGCGGGGAGCTCGGAGCTGAAGCGAAACGCGTCCTCCTCAGCACATCACCCCACGTGACCCTTTAATAACTTTTTAACAGCTTTACTGTCAGTCACTGTGTATACGCAATCTGGCAATTTATTCCACAAAATTGGACCTGCAATAGATATTGCAAGCTCTCTCATTTCTCCTAAGTGTGCCTGTGCTAAACTTGGAGCTACCAACAGACCATTATTACATTTTGGTGTATACATATGTAAAGTCGCACCTAACCATAAAGTATCTTCTTTATTTATTATTTTATGAATATGTCAAGATTTGATAGTGAATTCTATATTTAATAGGTAATGAATGCAATTCTCATTCCTCGAGAATTGGAGCAGCATGGGTCTCTAGTGCCCAACCATCTCTGGAGTTTTGGGAAGAGGTAACATGGACCCTATTATGTGCTTTCTTAACTCCTGCAACTTGGGTTTCATATGTTTCATATGTTCATATTTCATTTCAAATGGATGGAATTAGGTTGGTCAGACAGTTCAGGATGAGTTGGCGATGCAGTACATTTTAAGAATATTTTTCAAAAGGATTTATCCACATAAACCCTAGTTTTAGTTGTGTAACTGACCTTTTGATAATTTCCTGAGGGGTGGAAGGGTTGTTGTGTGCAATTTTGCACCATTTTGCATGTAGTTTTACAAACACTACAAAGAGACGTTCATTGGGGTGGGGGTGGAGTTGGAGCAAGTAGAGTGCTTATGCACAGACATTCGATTTTCAAAAGTATGTACATAAATATAAATACACTAAGTTACAACTTCTCCTGAGAAGATGTAACCTGGCGCATATATGTTGGCACCAGTTATGTGCACACCTGAAAATTTTCAAAGTGGATTTATGCACTCAGAATTAAAATTTAAGACCTGCATATGTGCGCATTTGCCAGTGTGTGCACATGGGCATGCCATTTTTATAACATATGTGCATTTATGTGCGCAAGTTATAAAATTGGCTATCCGCACATACATGTGCACACGATTTTATATTGACGTGCACATGTGCACGCGAATGCTATCTCAAGTACGTAGATGGGGGAAAATTTAGTAGGTACGAGTGGCGACACAATAGACCAAAACCCCGCTATCTCGCCTAATTTTTTTTTGTTACACAACTTACACGTCATCTATAGCAGAAGTAAAGTTACGCGGTAGGGGACCCTGATGCGAGCTTGCATATAAACTACTTACGTGCTGACTTCATGGTGCAGTCCTGGTGCAGCCATGTCCTGCCCATGCTTCACCCAAACCCTGCCCATGCTCCGCCTCTTTTGGTGAGTTAAATTTTTTTGCATGTACCGGGACATACATGTGTACCTGCATGGGTTTTAAAATCCACGCACCGCAAGCCAAAAGTCACGAGTGTATCTCCCAGTTTTGGCACATGCAAGCCTTTGAAACTCGAACAGTTAATTTGGAAAATTCTGGCTAAAGTCTTGAAGTAGAAAGTATCCACAGACTTTAGACTATGCGGGCTATTGAAAATGACCCTCTTTGTGGGGAAATAAGTTAGGGCTATCTCAGGTGGCAATATCTTCACATTAGCTGGGATTCTCTTTTTTAATGAAGGTTTTAGGCTAGGAGAAACTGGCATCATGCTTCTTAGTTAAGAGTCATGACAGGATGTGCCCAAGATCAGAAGTATATAACCAATAGGAAACATCCTATATTAAATGGGTTATTAAACAATATCTTAAGTGCATTGCCTGGGACTTGCACATCATCTTATGAACTGTTATTGTTTAGATTATCCTTTTCCTTTGCATTATTTGGGATCTTAGGGATGGGGGAGCCTGTAGTAATGTAAAAAGGATACTATAGCAAAATGTTCACTTCGTATATGATATATTGCACTTCTGGATTCACAGATCAAAGACATATCAGGAGGCATTAGGTAAGTGGTAGTGTTGAGGACTATTGCCAATCAGTTGTCCAGTCTGCTGGTAAGGACTCAGGCATTTCTAGAAATTTAGCCACCAGGAGGCACTCAGTTTCTCATTCACATAAATAAGGTCCTTTTTCACATTATCAGTTTATGAAGGTGCTTAAGAGAGTCAGTCAGTAGAGAGTTTGGCATGCATTTGTTTAGAATAGGACAGTTTAGAATAGGGACATGTGCAGTGGAGGCAGGTTTACTAAAGGTGGCATTTTCGCTGATTACTCATTGGTGAACTAGAGGATTTGTAGGTTACATTAGAGTGGACTTAGAAGAGTGACTAATATAGTTATAATTTCTAGATAGCAATTTTGGCGGGGGGGGTAGTTGGGTCATGTGTCATTCTTTGTATTCACTTGGCATTCAAGAGGATGTGTGTCCGGCTCTATGAACCTCACTTGCGAATGGCCAATGATGGAGTCGTCATTCAGTGATGGAATGGAGGGGGTGCCAGCGGCCTAACGCCACACTGCTCGGTCCACTCCCTCCTTCCTACAGCTCATTGTTGCCTCCACAGCTGTCCCACAATTGCGACTTCATGCCACTGGCAACACAATGCAGTCTTCCAGGCCTTTCTCTCAACCTGGGGCTTCATTTGACAATGCAGCCCCATGCTTTTAACAGCAACAGGCCACCAATGGCCCCAGATCTCCCAAAAATAATTTAAAAATATATTCAGCTGCTATCCTGAAGCTGGACTGCCTCCAGTCCCTTTCTATTCACCAGGCCTGCATCAAGCCTCTCTGTCCATATGGGAGCCTAAAGTGGTTGAAAAGGAGCAGATTCACCCCACACCCTCAGCCCCTTCTAGCAGTCAGGTGGCAGGCCAGCAGCCCCCTGCCATGTGGCAGAAGCGACAACCCACCATGGAGGAAATGGGGTGGTGTGCGTTAACGCTTTCCCGGGGTAGGAGGCAGGCAGCTTCAAAAGTTGTAACCAGGAACATTGAGGAAATGATTGCCCTTGATGACCAGCCCTTGCAGATAGTGGAGAATGTGGGTTTCAAGAATTTTCTGAAGGTCTTAGTTCCAAATTACAAAGTCCCCGCCAGAACTACATTTAGCAGAAAGGTCATCCCCAGCCTATACAAGCAGTGTCACAGTCACATCCAAGCACTGCTAGCTAAGGCACAGGGGATTGTGCATTTCACCTGCAATATCTGGACCGCCATGAATGCTGCACACTCTTACCTCTCCCTGACGGCACATTGGTGGGACCTGGCTGAGGCAGGGACAGGCAGCAGCTCTATTAGTGAACAAGCATCATGGTGGAGGTGGACTTTACTGCACACCCACCTGACGGATGAGACCAATACTGCAACCAATATTCTAGCATGCATCAGACAGATGCTGACTGGCTGGCAACTACACTAGTGACACAGGGAGAGTGGAGTAAAGCTCACACACATTTAGATAAGCAACAACAAAGTAAAGTGTGGCAGTTAATTATACTGAACAATACTGTTTTAGAAAAAGTGAGATTTTAATTCTCAATGTGCACACAACAGTTGTGCACAACAGGTCAACTATAGAGTAAAATAAGTCATCAAAACAAGCCCCAAGGTTTCTTGAGAACAGTGAAATCAGCGGCTCAAGTCGCGGCGAATCCGTGGTAATGCGACAATGAAGCCCAGACTTCAGATTAAGGGGATCCTGGAGGGACTATCTTCTTGTACTTAGGGAAGTGTAAAAGGAATGAAAATAAGTGTCTTCTCTGGAGTCATCATGGGACAGCACAGAAAAATTCAAGGGACGGACCCGAAGGTCTCAAAAAGCTTGCGTATTAATGGGGTTACACGTGTGCGATCGGCTACATAATCATAGGTTTCTACACCTAGACCAGACGTCTAGAAAAGGTGAAGACTCTTGCACACAGGGATCGGCTGTCACGATGTCCCTCTGGTCTAGGTGTAGAAACCTATGATTATGTAGCCGATCGCACACGTGTAACCCCATTAATACGCAAGCTTTTTGAGACCTTCGGGTCCGTCCCTTGAATTTTTCTGTGCTGTCCCATGATGACTCCAGAGAAGACACTTATTTTCATTCCTTTTACACTTCCCTAAGTACAAGAAGATAGTCCCTCCAGGATCCCCTTAATCTGAAGTCTGGGCTTCATTGTCGCATTACCACGGATTCGCCGCGACTTGAGCCGCTGATTTCACTGTTCTCAAGAAACCTTGGGGCTTGTTTTGATGACTTATTTTACTCTATAGTTGACCTGTTGTGCACAACTGTTGTGTGCATATTAAGAATTAAAATCTCACTTTTTCTAAAACAGTATTGTTCAGTATAATTAATTGCCGCACATTACTTTGTTAACTACACTAGTGAGACAGGAATCCTCAGGCAGGGTTCTTTGCCACAGACAATGGTGCAAACATAGTAAAAGCAATAAACGACAGGTGCTTTCAGAACATCCGATGTTTTGAACACACTCTGCACCTGGTAGTGAAGCCAGCTCTGTGGTTGGAGTCAAATCACCAAGAGAATGAATACCTGCATACATTAATACACAAGTGCAGGAACATAGCAGCGCACTTCCACAGAAGTGTCAAGGCTGGGCAGGTTCTCTGACAAAAGCAGACTGATTTGAGATGCCTTACAAGCGTCTCATTCAAGACTTTGCCACCCAGTGGAATTCCAACTTTATGATGCTGCAGAGGTTAGTGGAGCTGCAGACACCCCTTCATGAACTTTCTGGTTCAATGGACATAGGTGTGCATAATCCCTAGGGATGTGAATCGTTTTAGGACGATTAAAATTATCGTCCGATAATTTTAATATCGTCTTAAACAGTTATGGAACACAATACAATACAGATTCTAACGATTTATCGTTATAAATCGTTAGAATCGTGAGCCGGCACACTAAAACCCCCTAAAACCCACCCCCGACCCTTTAAATTAAATCCCCCACCCTCCCGAACCCCCCCCAAATAACTTAAATAACCTGCGGGTCCAGCGGCGGTCCGGACCGGCAGCGGTCCGGAACGGGCTCCTGCTCCTGCATCTTGTCGTCTTCGGCCGGCGCCATTTTCCAAAATGGCGCCGAAAAATGGCGGCGGCCATAGACGAAAAAGATTGGACGGCAGGAGGTCCTTCCGGACCCCCGCTGGACTTTTGGCAAGTCTCGTGGGGGTCAGGAGGCCCCCCACAAGCTGGCCAAAAGTTCCTGGAGGTCCAGCGGGGGTCAGGGAGCGATTTCCCGCCGCGAATCGTTTTCGTACGGAAAATGGCGCCGGCAGGAGATCGACTGCAGGAGGTCGTTCAGCGAGGGTTCCGGCGCCTCGCTGAACGACCTCCTGCAGTCGATCTCCTGCCGGCGCCATTTTCCGTACGGAAAATGGCGCCGGCCATACGCGTATGGCCGGCGCCATTTTCCGTACGAAAACGATTCGCGGCGGGAAATCGCTCCCTGACCCCCGCTGGACCTCCAGGAACTTTTGGCCAGCTTGTGGGGGGCCTCCTGACCCCCACGAGACTTGCCAAAAGTCCAGCGGGGGTCCGGAAGGACCTCCTGCCGTCCAATCTTTTTCGTCTATGGCCGCCGCCATTTTTCGACGCCATTTTGGAAAATGGCGCCGGCCGAAGACGACAAGATGCAGGAGCAGGAGCCCGTTCCGGACCGCTGCCGTTCCGGACCGCCGCTGGACCCGCAGGTTATTTAAGTTATTTGGGGGTGGGGGATTTAATTTAAAGGGTCGGGGGTGGGTTTTAGGGGGTTTTAATGTGCCGGTTTTTCGATTTTTCGATTTTTTAACGATTTTCACGATTTTTCACGATATTTTACCCCCCCAAACGGCAACAATACGATTCCCTCCCCCTCCCAGCCGAAATCGATCGTTAAGACGATCGAGGACACGATTCACATCCCTAATAATCCCCTAGGGCATCATGATTGGTTAATCATGAGTCAGCTGGTAAAAATCCTGCAGCCCTTCAAGGATGTCATGGAGGAACTGAATTCCAGAAGTGTGACCTTGGCTGACATCATCCCTATAGTAAATTTTATGGAGGAAAATTTGGAGGGCTTTAAACAGGAAGAGGGAATGACAGCTGAGGTGGTGCATTGTCTGGACATTTTGCAGAAGCAGGTGTAAGAGAGATTAAGGTCTTTAACAGAAGGCCACACATACATGCTTGCCTCAGTCTGTGACCCCTGGGTGAAAGGGAAACTCGCCCTATAATCCAATTGTCTCTCATTTGTGAAGGAACTGCTGTTAGCAAAGGTCCATGATCAGGAGAGCCATAGGCAGAAACAGATTAGGCATGAAGCAGAGGAGGAAACAGCGGAAGACACTTCAGAGAGTTGTGCTAGCCCAAGTAGGACCAGTACTCTGTCAGCGACAGCTACTACCTCCTCCTCCTCCACTTCACTATGCCAAAGGCATGTTGCCCATCAAGATTCATCTTTTTTGCTATGGGCTAGAGAGAAAGCAGCTAGCATGAGTGACTTGAAGTCCACCCAAGCAAAGGAGACACCAGCATAACTGTCAGTGACACGGTATCTCTCAGAGCCCACAGAGGACATACAGACAGATCTGCTGGCATATTGGGCACTCAAGTCCCTTGTCTGGCCACACCTAGCCAAAGTTGCTCAGGGATATCTGTCATGTCCACCAACCAGAGTGCCCAGTGAACATGTATTTTCAATGACAGGGGATATCATGAGCCCTCACCACTCAAGGCTAGCACCAGAGTTGATGGAAATGCTGGTGTTTTTGAAAATAAACCTGCCTTTGCTTGGGTTTCCAAATTTTCCCTGTGAATGGTAACATGAATAAAAGCAACTGAAAGCCTTGCAGCAGCTCCAACTACCTCCTATGCTCCACATAATATCAGCACATTTACCTGACCTGAAACAATGTGCCTGTCCATCCACTGTCCAGGCCTTATGTCCCTATAAGGGCATGACCTCAAACGCTGTGCCTGTCTGAGTTTAGTTCTAGTATTTCTAATTTTAGTTTCATGTATTTGTGCATCACTTCTTTCCAGAATATTCTTTTCCTGTTTTGCAACATTTAGAATGTAAGAACATAAAATGATGACTTCAGATGTTAATAGATTCTGGGTATTCACAAATAATCTCCAGTTCATTTCTTGATTCACAAATGGCAGTCTCTATTGCTCTAGTCTAAAAGTATCCTCTGTTGAATTACAAGGGCTTGACCTCTAATGCTGTGCCTGTCCATCTAGGGTTTATGTCCCTACAAGGGCTTAACCTCAAATGCTGTACCTGTCCGTCCAGGCTTTATGTCGCTACACAGGCTTGACCTCTATCCTCCAATGCTGTGCCTATCCGTCCAGGCCTTATGTCCCTACAAGGGCTTGACCACTATCATCAAATGCTGTGCCTGTACATCTAAACCTTATGTCCCTACAAGGGCTTGACCCTATGTTATTTATTTATTTATTTATTATTTTGCTATACCGATTTTCATGACAAGAATCATATCAAACCGGTTTACATTTAACAATGTGTGTAAAGTATAGAGAACTCGAACCACAGTAGCAAGAGAGTGGTTAGGAAAGTGCAACAGTTAAAATAAAACAAGGTAATGATAACTGGGATCTGGAAAAGAAAAAGTGGGGAGATAACTGAACAGGAAAATATTTATAAGGTAGCAAAATCGATTCCTAAATGATATTTACAGGGTAACACAATCGATTCCAATAGAGTGCAATTGTATAACAAATGATATGAATGTTGTGGCTGTCCATCCAGGCTTTATGTCGCTACATGGGCTTGACCTCTATCCTCAAATACTGTGCCTGTCCATCTAGGCTTTATGTCCCTACAAGGGCTTGACCTCAAATGTTATGCCTGTCCATCTAGGCTTTATGTTGCTACATGGGCTTGACCTCTATCCTCGAGTGCTGTGTCTGTCTGTCCAGGCCTTATGTCCCTACAAGGGCTTGACCTCGAATGCTGTGCCTGTCCATCCAGTCCTTATGTCACTACAAGGGCTTGACCTCGAATGCTGTGCCTGTCTGTCCAGGACGTATGTCCCTACATGGGCTTGACCTCTATCCTCTAATGCTGTGCCTGCCTGTCTGTCCAGGATTTACGTCCCTACGAGGGCTTGACCTCTATCCTCAAATGTTGTGCCTGTCTGTCCATGCCTTATGTCCCTACAAAGGCTTGACCTCAAATGCTGTGCCTGTCTGTCTAGGCTTTATGTCCCTATATGGGCTTGACCTCTATCCTCGAATACTGTGCCTGTCCATCCAGGCCTTACATCCCAACAAGGGCTTGACCTCTATCCTCAAATGCTGTGCCTGTCTGTCCAGGAGCCCTTTCCTACTCAAAGGAAAGGCAACTCTCCCCGGGTATAGCCAGCCAATCTCTTAGTACCTGCTGACCCATGTTGAACCGCTGTTCACATGCACCCTCCTCCACATCACCACGCTTTGAAGGCTCTTGCTCCATTCTAGGGGCCAACCCATTCTGTGGAGCCCTTTCCTGCTCAAAGGAAAGGAAACTCTCCCCAGGGTAGCCAGCCAGCCTATCTCTTAGTACCTGTTGACCCATGTTGAACCGCTGTTCACATGCACCCTCCTCCACATCGCCACGCTTTGAAGGCTCTTGCTCCATTCTAGGGGCCAACCCATTCTGTGGAGCCCTTTCCTGCTCAAAGGAAAGGAAACTCTCCCCAGGGTAGCCAGCCAGCCTATCTCTTAGTACCTGTTGACCCATGTTGAACCTCTGTTCACATGGCACTCTCCTCCACCTCGGCCTTGAAAATTATCGTTTGTATAGATGCTAACTCCATCAGATTTTAAAAGACGAGTGAGAGCTTACTAGACCCCAATGGAAACACCCCACTCTAGAGGCAAACCCATTCTAGGGAGCCCTTTCCTGCACAAAGGAAAGGGAACTATCCCTGTCTTGCCCCTATCAAAACCACAGGGACCTGACTACCTCCGCTTTGCCAGCGTGTCTTGCCCCTATCAGATTTCTGCCACTCTGCCTTGCTGCCATACACCAGATGACTCACTCAACTCCTTGTGGTGTTCTTGCCACTATCATGGTTCTTCAGTGTGTTAGTGCTAGTCTTTCTGCTTGCTATGTTCCCCCTTCATTGTGCTGTAGGATGTTGATACCACTTGTCTTGCCACTTTGCCCGTCGTGCTGCCTTCGAGGGTTAATACATCTGTTATCAGTGCTCTCTTTTGAAGCTGTGGTGTGTTTTTGACACTGTCGCTGCTTCTTTGCACCTCTGATAAAGCACTCTTGCCACTCCTGGTACCCCTTTGCCCATTTAAAGTGCCTTAGGCTATTCATGCCACTTTGGTGCCACTTTGCCACAGTCTAAGTACCTTGGAGCTCTTTTCTCGTTCTGATGATTGCTCCCTAGAAGTTTCATAAGAATTGATAAGAAAACTCCAATTCTGCAGCCAAAAATAGGCTGCAAATTGTTATAATCCTGCACCTACATTCGCGGTACGGAACCGCTGACATTTTTCATGGCAGGAGCTGCAGCCAGCCTGTTTTCTTCACTGCACAGGAGCCGCGGACTTTGGAGTGTCTCTCCTGCCCGGTGGGCCCTGCCTCCGTGCTCCAACGCAGCTGAGTCGCCGCCGTTGTCTTCTTCATCTTCGCGGTCACCCTTGGTCACAATCTTCATCTTCGCGGTCACAAGGGTGACCGCGAAGATGAAGAAGACAACGGCGGCGACTCAGCTGCGTTGGAGCACGGAGGCAGGGCCCACCGGGCAGGAGAGACACTCCAAAGTCCGCGGCTCCTGTGCAGTGAAGAAAACAGGCTGGCTGCAGCTCCTGCCATGAAAAATGTCAGCGGTTCCGTACCGCGAATGTAGGTGCAGGATTATAACAATTTGCAGCCTATTTTTGGCTGCAGAATTGGAGTTTTCTTATCAATTCTTATGAAACTTCTAGGGAGCAATCATCAGAACGAGAAAAGAGCTCCAAGGTACTTAGACTGTGGCAAAGTGGCACCAAAGTGGCATGAATAGCCTAAGGCACTTTAAATGGGCAAAGGGGTACCAGGAGTGGCAAGAGTGCTTTATCAGAGGTGCAAAGAAGCAGCGACAGTGTCAAAAACACACTTTCTTGACTTTCTTGGCGGCTAGAGCAACCCTTGGTCCTTCCTGCAGTGGCAGGAGCCGCTGCTGATGACAGGGACTGCTCTACGGCCCAGCTCTGCTTCGTCTCCTCGGCGTCTGTGCAGGGCCACTGTCCAGGGTCCTGCACTTCCTGTTCCTGTCTTCCTAAGGCGCAGGCCACGCCTCCTTCAGAGATTTAAAGGGCCCACGGCCAGATAAGCTGGCCCCCACCTGGATGCCTCCCAGGGCATTTCCTGATCTTCAGCCCTACTTAAGGGCTCAGCTTTCAGTCCTTAGTTGCCTTTGCAAGGAGTTAGTTCCTCTCAAGGACTTCTCATCTTCGCTCCTGATGGCATTTCCTGTTCTTTGGAGGATCCCTTGTTGTTCTTCATGTTCCTGGTCTCTTCTGGATATCCCTTGTTGTCTCCTGATGTTGTATGATGTTCCTGATTTTCCTTCCTGAAGTCTCATCTCCGCTTTTGCTTCCTGGACCCGTGGTTCCTCATTGCTATCTCTTCTGGCATGCCATGTCGTGTGTCATAACCTTGTGGCATGAGCTTATCTTCTCGTCTGCAGCGCAAGCTTCCGGAGGGTCATCCTCACCTGAAGCCAAGTCTTGTCTTGGTCCCGTGTCTCATGCCTGAAGCCAAGTCTCGTCTTGGTCCCTTACCCTGAATCTCATCTCAGCCCTCAGATGTTCTTGTGGCTGCTCTGTCCATGCCTAAGACTCTGACTGAACCTGCTCCATTCCAGCGTGGTCCGTGACAAGCTATAGGCAGCTGTGTAGGGCGCATCTTGGTGCAGGCTTCTACGAGTCTTCACCATGTTCTGGCTTCATATTCTACGTATTCGTCTGGAGTCTGCTTTGCACTCAAGCGTGGTCCGTGACCGGTCCCATGGGTCCACCCTGGGGTGGGCTGTGTAGGGCCTGCCTCGTCGCAGCCTCAGCCCAGTACTAGGCTTTGTTCCTGAACCTTGATCCTGAGTTTTCATGTAGAGTATGGAGGCAAGGAACACACTTGAGGCAGCTTTCATCGCAGGCAGGAAGAGGGCGTGAGCCCTCACGAGGCTCTTCCTTTTATTGTACATTCATACAAAGGCAGATGATGTGTCATTACATGATTGGCTACTTTCCCATAGCAACAGACGAGTCCCTACACTATTGGCTTTGGCTCAGGGGGTGTGCACGGATCATTTCATTGGCTGCTGAAATCTATACCTCCTGACTTTGTCCTGCCTCTGACTAGGGAACACCCAGCCCCTCCCCCAGGAATTCAGGGCTAAGCACAAGCCAGAGAAATACATGATAGTCAGGTATCCTTTCCTAGGCAGAGACTTAAGCACAAGTGATGCTTTTATTCAGGCAAAGGTCAGGGAGAAGGGAAGTTAGTGTTTAACCCTGATGAAATGGCTTGCTGGCACGCGCATATTTCCCACATCTCACCCTTTCTGTTTTTGTTTAGGTAGCTCAATAAAGCTTTAGACCCTTACTGAAATCTGTTATGTCTTGGTATGGGCTGGAAATAGGGGAAGGGGGATTATGGAGAGAAGAAAGCTAATTCGACGTGGTGTGCCAGCTGCCGATGAGCTCCTGAATCTCCATATCACCCAGAGCTGGTGCAGGTGGTGTGCCAACGCTGCAGGGCTCATGATTCCCTATTAGGCATCTTACAAGACATCTTTGTATTCGGGCTGAGAGCAAGGTTTCAGTATGGATATGAGGTTGGGTATGCACTGAATACAGCATCACAGGCAAATAATTAAGATAATTACAGTAATTATAATAGAAATCACCCCTTTGAGACCAGAAATATCAGGGAGCCAGGACCATAGCCAGTCCCATGGAGAAGTAGGTATTCTGCCTGAAAATGGTGCATCAGCAACCATGGTTTCTATCTGCTCTATGGTATGTGTGAGGTTTGCTTTATAGTCTGATATGTATACACAGCAATGAGATCCAATTAATGCACAAACACCACCCTTTAAGGCTAAAATGGTTTCTAAGGTATAGCTGTTCTGAATGCTACTTCTCTAATCTGAGAGACTTCTGTTGTGAGTAGTTTTAATGCATGGACTGTCTGATTAAATATGGCATTTGTCCAGTTAGCTAGGATGTGTAAGTCTCTGTAATTCATAGCTGTCCCCATTGGGGGAAACAGGCTTCTAGCTATCTGAGTTTCTGTATACTTTTCTATGGGATTATTTATCGCCTCCCTTTTGTTACGGAGCCTTGCTTTGGGTAAAGTTTTGACTGCATAGTATGAGGGGAGGATGTAGCCTAAAGTGCATCTGTCTCTCCATCTTGGGGAAATGTACATATATGCTCTACGCCCACATAACATCCATATGTTTCCTAACAGATTGTGGACATGTCATTGGTTATCATTTGGGCTATATAACTACAAAGGGTAAATCCTTCATCCTCTCTATACTTTCTGTACCTGCTTGGGTCTCCCACTGCACATCCTGAAATCTGCCAATTGCATACATATGTGTGGTATAACTATGCAAGTGTTCAGTGATTAATACAAAGATTCAGTTACAATATGGATATTTCCCACCTGAAGTCCCTTTCCCTCCCCTGTATCATAGTCCCAACAAAGAGCGGCAGTCTCTTGAATACAGCTACCAATGTGTAGTATGGTATTATTAACTGGAGAGTTAATGAAAACCTCTCTGTAAAGGATAATTAGTCCATACTGTAAGGTTAAATGGTACAGCATGCATCAGTCATTCTCCGCGGGCTTGGGTTGGCATGTGTGCGCAGATCCAACAGTCTGTTCGATTCAACAGGTGTGAAAAGTTCTGTCAGAGTCCTTGTTCTGAAATCGCCATAGCTGGAGAAATAAGGCAAAGGAGGAGGATGCAGAACACAATTGTTAATGAGTTGGCATTCAGGCAAGAAAAGGCGGCTAATAAGTTCTCTGGAGTTTTCTCAAGGCCTTGCTGTTCTAAGAGTTGTGCAGATTGGTTGGATAGGGCCTTGAACTGTCCCCAGGTCATGTGGTGCTGCTTTTTGCAAGGAGTCCGGTCTCTGTCCTTCTGAGGGCTGTGGAGGCTCAGGGAGAAGTTGGGGATCGGGTCCTGTAGACCTGGACACCTTTCCATCTTTCCACGGCTTGATACCTGTGGAAGCAAGCAGAGAAACATATCCTCGTTCCCCATTTTAAGGGAACGGGACCGTACCAGACATTAAATATTCTATACAAAACTGATGGCTGTGGGTGACTAACCCTAGTCCCATAATGATTACTCATGGCTGTGGTCTTAAATTTGATATGTTTAGATGATTTAAAGTGATTTAAAACAATACTTTGTTCTTGTTCAGCCAGTCCTTCTTAGGGGGAAGTCCAGGGGCAATTATCCCTCCTTTTTGTTTTTGTTTTCAAGAGCTCTTAAGGGTATGATTGGCTCTCTCCACAATGGCTTGCCCTGTGGTGTTATAGGGGATGCCAAATAAGTATTTAATGTTCAATTATTGACAAAATTCATGTAAAGGAATGGCTGCAGTAAATAGAGCCATTATCAGTTTTCCGAACAGAGGGTAACCCCATTATCAAGAAAGTTTTTATGCAGTGATCAATTTTCATTCAGTAAAATAGCAATAAGTGTAAATTAATCATTTAAAGGAAAAGTCATTTGCAGTAATCACAAATGACAAGTATATTAGACATTACATTAAACATATGTTACACAAGACTGACACATATTCATAGGTCCTGCAAATATTCATTTACACAAAACTGACACATATTCATCCATTCTGCAAATATTCATTCATAGTCTTCTTGGCATCAAGACAGACAACAGATAACACATAATATGAGCTAAAAATCTTATCAAAAAGTTATCAAAAACAAAATTAGATCAAGGATCAAAAGTCAAAAGTCAAAAGGTGTTAGAAAAATGTTAAAATAAACTGCAAAGTGTTCACCTTCACATCTCCTCATGGCAGGAAGGCTGTAAATCTGGAAAATATTAAAAACTGGCATACAGCAAAAAATTACTAAGGTAAGGATAAAAGTGAGCTTCTTACTTTTTTTAACCTTGAAGAAATCAATTCTATTATTCAATTTAATAAAATCAATTTGGATTTGCAAGAAAAGGTTTGGGAGGGATTGCTTTAGATGTAGCAACCTCTGTCAGTAAAAATTTTAAGGTTCAGAATTCTGTATAAATTTTGTGAAAAAGAAAATAAAACTGAAGTGTCCTTAATACATGAGGACCGCAGATCTGAAAAATAAAAACTAGTATACAACAGAATTATTAAAACAATAATATAATATAACTTGTAGAATAGCATAGCGCCTCCTAGTGGAGACCCCATCATTACTTTATAGATTGCAACTATTGTTCCAGGTTGCAATCAATAATACTCTGAGCTTACTTTCAATGTGGAGTATCAGAATAGAATTTCTTCATATAATTATTAGAATAGGAAATTAAACACGCTGTTTGCTCTGCTCTGTCTGCTGCACGCTAAAGTGACTGTAACTACTATTAATCTGTCTGAGTTATAACATATATAAACTAGAGAGAGAAACTGCAGTACTAAGTCCAGTTTTTTTTCTTTTCAAAAGTTCTCCCTCCCTCCCCCAAGAGTGGCAAGCAAGAGTTACAGTAAAGGGGGGGAGGAGCAGTGTTTCTCAAAAGAAAAGAACTGCACCCAAGGAGTTAATCCTTCAGTCAATAGGAACTTAAAGATAGCATTGTTTAACAATTGATAACATCGACCACAGACAATGGCTTGGCAAGGACTTGCTGATTCCTTGCAGACAGATACTATTTTTATTTACCTTTGTCCTGAAAGGGAGAATCACAGTAAAAATATAAGTTCTGTACGCTAGCAATTCAAACTATAAACTTAAAGCTCAGAGAAATGGAGTCATTTTAAATGTGAGCCAAATTAATTTTGCAAGAGGGAAACTTTAACATGTAATTTACACAGAATATTATTCAAATTTCAGTACAGTTTTAACATAAGGCTGTGCATGCACTTTGTGGGGGAAAATACTCTCAAAGTATGCAGATTTTTTGTAACTGAATTCAAAGACTAATAGAAACCATTTTTTCCAAATTTGTACTGTCTGCACAGTTACTTTGCCGCCTAATCTGGTCTGCAATAGGTCATTGAAGTGTATAATTAAATCATTTTTTTCATAGTGATTTTTTCTTTGCTTGTAACGCAGGAGTCTAATTAAATCCTTTTTTTCATATTGATATTTTCTTTGCTTGTAACACAGGAGTGCAGCTGCTTGGCCCAAGGTCTTATATGCTGATTTCTTTGAAGACCTGTGGGCATAGCCACTGCTCATGGCATTCCGGGCTGCACTCAACTCTATTGCTGCCACACCCAGCTCTTTAATCCCTTTTGTAATAGGAGAGGCTTGAATCCCTTTCAATAATTCCTCCCTTGTGAGATTTCCATGTTCTAGATGAAATCCCATGCTGACCGCGGCACATAAATTGTTACCGGGTGCAGGGGTTTGAGATGGTAATTTACCTGGACAAGTTGGTGATGCAGAATTAATGACTGTCTCAGGCAATGGCAAATGGGGGTACAGGGAGTGGTTAGTGGGGGAAGGGCTTGCAGGCAAGATGGAGGAAGGCTAGTTTTTCTGACCTCAGTGTTTTCAGTTTCCTGGGGCCTTTTCTCTGAGGTGGATGCAGAGGAAGCCACAGGAGCCATGTGAGTGTGTGTCCCCAGATGTTCTATTTCATTTTCTGTCCCCCTTTGTTCATGGTTCTTTTCAGTGATGGGGAAGGCTTGAAGTCCTTCCAACAATTCTTTTTCTGTAAGGTTTTCTTTCTGCTGAAATTCAATGCTAATCGCCCCACCCAGGCCAGGTTGTGGCTCTATTGTTCTCAAGGGTTGCTTTTCTAAAGAAATGGGGAAGGTGTGAATGGGCTTGGGTGTGGGTATGGAGAGCTGATACAAAGAATTTGCTGTCTCTGAGGGAGATTGAGCATAAGATTGGGGAAGGGTATGTCTGCCTGCTTCTAAAAGCACATGGTTTGAAACTGCTGTCTTTAAACTTTTTTTTTTCTATGTGTTCGATGGCCTCTGTACATTTTTGCCAGATTAATCTTTGCTTTATGGGAGCTCTGGGAGCCATATGAAGACAATTGCCGATTGAAATCCATTCCTGGGTATTTAGAGTTCCCGCCTCCATGGAATACCAAGGGCAACGGCAAGCTATTTCACTTATTAATTTTTCTAAGTCCCCCAGGCTGACTTGCGCTATTTTTCTTCTGGTGATGAAATAATGATTATTGATGATTTTCTGCAGCTCTCTGGCATGTAGCCTCTGCTGTACAGTCAAATCATTGCCCATGCTCACGAGTGTGGGGAACAAACTTGCTGAGAAATACTTTAAAAATTACTAAGAAGTACTTTTTTTTTTTTTTTTTAATTATTACGATTGCAAATCTGTTGAACGGTACGTACCTAGGCTATGACCAGCCGAAATAAGCATGGAGTTTATCATCTCGTCGCGGGTCACCAGATGTAGAGTATGGAGGCAAGGAACACACTTGAGGCAGCTTTCATCGCAGGCAGGAAGAGAAGGGAAGGGCGTGAGCCCTCACGAGGCTCTTCCTTTTATTGTACATTCATACAAAGGCAGATGATGTGTCATTACATGATTGGCTACTTTCCCATAGCAACAGACGAGTCCCTACACTATTGGCTTTGGCTCAGGGGGTGTGCACGGATCATTTCATTGGCTGCTGAAATCTATACCTCCTGACTTTGTCCTGCCTCTGACTAGGGAACACCCAGCCCCTCCCCCAGGAATTCAGGGCTAAGCACAAGCCAGAGAAATACATGATAGTCAGGTATCCTTTCCTAGGTAGAGACTTAAGCACAAGTGATGCTTTTATTCAGGCAAAGGTCAGGGAGAAGGGAAGTTAGTGTTTAACCCTGATGAAATGGCTTGCTGGCAAGCGCATATTTCCCACATTTTCATGCTCAAGCCTCTCGTCTGAGTCTTCATGTCACAAGCTTCTCGTCTGTGTCTTCCTGTCTCCAAGTTCCTTGTCTTGAGTCTTCATGTTCCAGAGCCTTCATATGCCCTCATCTCCTGTCCAGCCTGCTGCCTTTGCCATTTTGAGTGGGGGGTCCAAAAGGGCTTGGAGTAGTCGGAGGACCACTCAGAGACCAACCTTGCGTGGTTGGTCTCATTGGGGCTGTGCAGGTCGGCAGGGGCTTGGCTTCCTGGTCTCAGCCCAGGCTTGGACATGTCTCATCAGCCTTGGCTCTGCCTTGGAGTCCTCTGTGGTTGTGCCGAGGTTCAAGGGCACACTATCTCCTTGGAAATGGGACCGCTCTCCTAGCGCTCCCGAACAGTTTGCGAAGGCCTCTGAGCTTTCCCATACTCAAGGTCTCCATCTTCCCTAACAGATTGCGAAGGCCATGTGTCCGCTGGGCCTATCCCTGTCATGGGTTTTTCTTTCTAGACTGTTTCCTGTACCAACATATTTTTGGGAACTTCTTTTTTGCCTACAACCTGCTGGAAGTGCCAGCATTCTCAAATAATCTTTTTGACCAGCTGTCTGGACTCTATAACCCGTAGGAGGTGCTTGCATCCGGACTTTCATCTTATCAGAGTTGCCCGGTTGGGTTCTACGACCTGCAGGAGGCGCCTGCGCCCAACCCTGGCTCTATCATGTTCCATCTTTTCTGATGCAAGCTGATCCCACCCTTGGATTCCCTCCTGGGTCTTTGGAGCGCTCTCTGATGTTCCCAGTGCTTTCTGTGCCTCTTGTCTTGTTGCCTCTTTATGTTATTTTGGCTTTTTGCTTGTTCCAGTGCTTTTTCCCTGTGTGGCTTGCCTTTTTGACCTTTTTGCTTCTTGTGTAGCTTGCCTTTTCACTCTTTTTGCTTCTTGTTGGCTTTTTTGCCTTTTTACCTTTTTGTTGGCTTTTTGGCCTTTTTGCCTTGCCTTTTTGTGGCCTTTTTGCCTTGCTTTTTGGGGCCTTTTTGCCTTGCTTCTTGGGGCTTTTTTGCCGTGCTTTTTGGGGCCTTTTTTTACTTTTTTGTCTTGCTTTCTGTGGCTATTTTTTGCCTTTTTGCCCTGTTTCTGTGGCTGGTTTTTGCCTTCTTGTATTCCTTGTGTTTTTGGCTCGTTTTCATGCCTCTTGTGTCTTGTTCCCTTGTGTGTTGTGCTCTTTGTTGTTCCAGTAGTTTTGCAATGGGCCGACACCTTGGACTGCCAAAAGCTTATGTATTTTCTGGGTTCGTACGACCTGCAAGAGGAGCCTGTGCCCAGAGTTTCATCTCCAGTGTTTGCTTTACGTGTTTTCTAGTTTCATGTTCCAATGGGTTTCCTTACAACCTGCAGGAGGCGCCTGCACCCATTGATGTTACAGATGTGTTTCTGCCTGTTTTTTGACCTCCCAAAGGAAGGGAGGAGACCCCTTTGAGGAGGGGGTACTGTTATACTCCTGCACCTAACTTTGCGGCATGGAGCCACCATCATTCTTCGCAGCAGGAGCCGCAGTCAGCCTGTTTTATTCACCACGGCAGGAGCCACGGACTTTGGGGTATCTCTCCTGCATGGCAGGTCCTGCCGCCGTGCTCCAACGTGGCCGGAGTCGCCGCCTATGTCTTCTTCATCTTTGTGGCCCAGAGGCCACAGTCCCCGGGCTTTCTTAGTGGCTGGAGCCACCCTCGGTCCTTCCTGCATCAGCAGGAGCTGCTTTACGGCCCAGCTTTGCTCCGTCTCTTCAGCATCTGTGCAGGGCCGCTGTCCAGGGTCCTGCACTTCCTGTTCCTGTCTTCCTAAGGCGCAGGCCACACCTGCTTCAGAGATTTAAAGGGCCTGCAGCCAGATATGCCCCGGGCCCCACCTGGAGTCCTCCCAGGGCGTTTCCTGATCTTCAGCCCTATTTAAGGGCCCAGCTTCCAGTCCTTAGTTGCCTTTGCAAGGAGTTAGTTCCTCTCAAGGACTTCTCATCTTCGCTCCTGCTGGTATTTCCTGTTCTTCGTGGGATCCATTGTTGTTTTTCATGTTCCTGTTCACTTCTGGATATCCCTTGTTGTCTCCTGACGTTGCATGATGTTCATGATGTTCCTTCCTGATGCCTCGTCTCCGCTTCTGCTTCCTAGACCCGTGGTTCCTCATTACTATCTCTTCTGGCATGCCATCTCGTGGCATGAGCCTGTCTTCTCGTCTGCAGTGCAAGCCTCCGGAGGGTCATCCTCGCCTGAAGCCAAGTCTCATCTTGGTCCCGTGTCTCATGCCTGAAGCCAAGTCTTGTCTTGGTCCCTTACCCTGAATCTCTTCTCGGCCCTTGCATTTTCTTGTGGTTGCTGCATCCATACCTAAGACTCTGACTGAACCTGCTCCGTTCCAGCATAGTCCATGACCAGCCATGGGCGGCTGTGTAGGGCATGTCTCGGTGCAGGCTTCTACTTAATCTTCGCCATGTTCCGGCTTCATCTTCTACGTATTCATCTGGTGTCTGCTTCACACTCAAGCATGGTCCGTGACCAGTCCTGTAGGTCCGTCCTGTGGTGGGCTGTGTAGGGCGAGCTGCATCACAGCCTCAACCCAGGACTAGACTTTGTTCCTGAACCTTGATCCTGAGTCTTCATGCTCAAACCTCTCATCTGAGTATTCACGTCCCAAGCTTCTCATCTGTGTCTTCATGTCTCCAAGTTCCTTATCTTGAGTTTTCATGTTCCAGAGCCTTCGTCTGCCCTTGTCTCCTGTCCGGCCTGCTGCCTTTGCTGTTTCCAGCAGCAAGTCTGAAAGGGCTTGGAGTAGTCGGAGGACCACTCAGAGACCAACCTTGCGTGGTTGGTCTCATTGAGGCTGTGCAGGTCGGCAGGGGCTTGGCTTCCTGGTCTCAGCCTAAGCTCGGACATGTCTCACCAGCCTTGGTTCTGCCTTGGAGTCCTCTGGGTTTGTGCCGAGGTCCAAGGGCACCCTATCTTCTTGGAAATGGAACCGCTCTCCTAGTGCTCCCTAACACAAATACTCTCCCATTGACTTTAATGGTAAATCGGAAAACGAATAAAACTAATCAACAAATTGGTTTTCCCCCTATAAAACGAATGCAACAAATTTGGGTCCCGGTGAAACGAAAACCGAATCGAAACAATTTTTTTTCTTCTGCACATCCCTACAGCACACTACATCTATATCTGCACTGCACACTCCTTGGAAATACAAGATACACATCCAAAATTTCATATCCAGGATGGGGAGAGAAAGCGAGAGATAAAAAGGGGCTTGAAGCCAGGGATGGGGGCAGGTAATGAGCTCTGTTAGCTAGAGCACGAGTTGGGTGAGACGGGCAGATGTCAGTTTTGGGAATATGCATCTCTTCTATTTTTTGTACTTTGCTTAGTATGAAAGGAGATGTACAGTAGTTCTGTTTCTAGTTCTTCAAACAAAGTAATTTATGATCTGTTATTCTGTATTTGGTGAAAGTCTGTGTTCTGTTTCAATGCCTTTGCTGAGATATTCTGCTAGTGTGTGATCCATTCCAATCGTTTTAGTTGTGGTTTCCCATTAAAAGATGTATTAATGTTTAAGGGCCTGCTGCATATTTGCAGTACAGCCTTACCATAGGTAGGGCTGCTGCTTATAGTAATAATTTGTAATGCCTCATCTTTGTAAACATATTTGCATATTCAAATTAATTTCTGCTAATTATATAGACAAATTCAATGTAAATTTTTACCCTGCATTTTTTCTTTCTTTTCAGAGGTGAGTGTCCTCCTTTCGAGATACTCCAAGTTAGCTACCCTAATTTTAAGGTAGCAGCATTCTGCTTCTCATTAGTTTAATAGATAATCATGAAACAGAAGATTAACAAGGGCATTAAAACTGACAGGTAATGCATGCTATCTGTCATTTCAAATGCATGTTAGTGGAAAGACACTCCTCCCTCCCCAGAGTCCTGAGGCAAGCTAAAGCTCTATCTGTGCTGTACATTGCCTACTGAAAACAAATCAGCCTTTTCTTTGCATTAACAGGTTTAACATTGATCTATAAATGGAGTACCCAAAGATACAGAAGCAACAAATACAGTATTTGCGTAGTATGCTGCAAGTGTATGTCCATTTTTTTATTCACTTCACATGTTGAAAGGTGACATGGCAACTCCACAAAAATAATCACATCACACTCTGAGATAAGTTATCTCTTACTATCAAGAAAGGCCAACTATAATTTAGTTTTAATCAAGGACCAAGCACACCAAAGGATAGGTTATCCTATTACGTTATGTTTCTCTGCTTTATACTGCAAAATAATTTTTAGGACAGTCCAGGGACTCTGTGGTAGGGCTGGGCACTGCCATGTGGGTGACCTGTGTTTGATTCTCAGGACAGGTTTCTACTTCCCAGGCTGACCAGAGCTGGGGATGCTGCAAAGGCAGTGTTCACAGCTCCTCGAAGGGAGGCTATATCATCAGTCACTCAATGGCAATAACTAGAAACCAGAATTAATGCCTTTGCTAGCTGAGGAAATTAGTTTGTGATCTCTGGCCAAGGAATGTTGCTGCAATGACTGGACTGAGTTGTGAAGAGGTAAAATAATAGGGTAGGAAAGTCCTTGCTAGCTATAAATGATGGTTCATGGTGAAATAGCCAATAGGGAGAAAATAAACCTATTAGTCCAGTTTTGCTGTTCATAAAGATAGATTTATTAGGATTCAGTGGGAGAAATTCAAGTCTTCATATAAATGAAACAAACGGTTCCACAACACAGACCTTGTTTCACAGAAAATCTGTCAGGAGGGATCAAATCTCACACAGCTGTTCAATCTAGCTATGAGATAAATTGTAAAACCCAAGGGGCGGATTTTTAAAGCCCTGCTCGCGTGCCGGCGCGCCTATTTTCCATAGGCCTGCCGGCGCGTGCAGAGCCCTGGGACTCGCGTAAGTCCCGGGGTTTTTTGTCGGGGACGTGTCGGGGGCGGGGCCGATCGACGCGGCGTTTTGGGGGCGGGACGCGGCGTTTCGAGGGCGGGCCCGGGGGCATGGTTTCGGCCCGGGGCGGTCCGGGGGTGTGGCTGCGCCCTCTGGAACCGCCCCCGGGTCGCGTCTCGGCGCGCCAGCGGCCCGCTGGCGCGCGTGGATTTACGTCTCCCTCCGGGAGGTGTAAATCCATGGACAAAGGTAGGGGGGATTTAGATAGGGCCGGGGGGGTGGGTTAGGTAGAGGAAGGGAGGGGAAGGTGAAGGGAGGGCGAAAGAGAGTTCCCTCCGAGGCCGCTCCGATTTCAGAGCGGCCTCGGAGGGAACGGAGGCAGGCTGCGCGGCTCGGCGCGCGCCGGCTGCCCAAAATCGGCAGCCTTGCGCGCGCCGATCCTGGATTTTAGAAGATACGCGCGGCTACGCGCGTATCTACTAAAATCCAGCGTACTTTTGTTTGCGCCGTTTTTAAAAATCTACCCCCAAGTGCGGGCACACATGCGCATGTGTTTGCCGGCTGGCATGCATGGACGTGGCGATTTTAAAACATACGCACGGAAATGCGCGTACATGTGCACATATTTTAAAATCAGCTATTCGCGCGTACATGTGGGCACAATTTCATATTGACATGTGCATATGCGCACAAATACCGCCTTACTCGTGTAAGTGGGGGGGGGGGGATTTTACTAGACATGTGCACCGACACAAATACATCGATCTTTATGAATGACAAAACTGTGAATCAACACATTTATTTTCTCCCTAACCTTTGTGATACCCACTCTATTCTGGTTTCGGACCTCCACCATGGTTTTGTGCTTGGGAATAGCTAACAGCCTAATAGAAGCTGGTTCTGGCTGAGCTGGAAACCCAAAGGAGCAGGAGGAAATTGCTGACCCCCCCCCCCCCCCCAATAAGTAAATAAATAAAAAGGCAAGTAAATAAATAAATAGCAATTATAACAATAAAAAAAAGGATTAAACTATTTGAATAAGAAAATAGGTATTTTCAGTTATAGTGGAAAAACACCAGAAACTTTTTCACTGCTAGGTAACTCTCCTATCTGTACAGTTCTTTTAAGAGGCAGCAGCCATGGTGTAGGGTTTATTCAGCCCAGTGTTTGTTTTTTGCCCTGGCCATGTAAGAATCAACCCCGTTATAGGGGAAAAATTCCCTGATGCAACGAAAACAGCTATTTCATGCTAGAGCAGCTGCAGTGAATTGTGTTGAAAAGAATTGTGGTATAGAGGCAAACGCTGGAGGAGCATTGCTGCAGAAAAAGTGTCTCCTGAAGCAGAGATCATTGCTATTCAATGCAACATAAGAACTTCAGATTTGCCATTCTGGGTCAGACCAAAGGTCCATCAAGCCCAGCATCCTGTTTCCAACAGTGGCCAATCCAGGTCACAAGTATCTGGCAGGATACCAAGGGGAAGATAGATTCCATACTGTTTATCCCTGGGATAAGAAATGGGGCAATGAATTCCAGAGTTTAATTATACTTTGAATAAAAAAAATATTTTATCTTATTTGTCTTAAATATATTATTTAGAAATTTCATTGCTTGTCCCCTAGTCTTTGTACTTTTTGAACAAGCAAACAACCGATTCATGAATACCTGTTCCACTCCACTCTTTATAGAACTCAATCATATCTCTCCTCAGCCATCTCTTCTCAAAGCTGAATAGCCCTAACCTCTTTAGCTTTTCCTCAAAAGGGAATTGTTCCATTACTTTTATCATTTGGTCACCCTTATCTGTACTTTTTCTAATTCTGCTATATCTTTTTTGAGATGTGGTGATCAGAGAATTGCACATATTCTCTGTTTTAATCCTCTTGTATTTTAACAACTTTGGACAATTTTGTACCATCAGCAAATCTGATCACCTCACTCGTTTCGATCTAGGTCATTTATAATCATGATAAAAAACAGTGGTCCCAATACAGATCCCTGGGGCACTCCACTATACACCTATCTCCATTAAGAAAAGTTACCATTTAGCCCTATTCCCTATTTTCTATCTTTTATCCAGTTTTAAATCCACAATTGGACATTACCTCCTAAACCAGGACTTTTTAATTTCCTCAAGAGTCTCTAATACGGTACTTTGTCAAATACTTTCTGAAAATCCAGATGCACTTGCTCACCTTGATCCACACATTTATTCTTGCCTTCAAAAAATGGTGAGGCAAGATTTCCCTTGGCTAAATCCATGTTGGCCTTGTCCCGCTAAACTATGACTATCTATATGTTCAGTAATTTTGTTCTTTATAATAGTTTGGCAGGACTTAACTTTTTTTTTCTGAGTATGACGTAGAGGAAGAAAGTGATCTCCAGGATGAAAGGATCCTGGGGTAACCAGTCCATGAGTTGGTGGACCCAGGGACCCTCCCAATAAAGAGTGAGGCCCTGTAGGGGGCATTTCCCCTCAAGGGCGCCCCGAGGCCAAGGATGTTGGAACAGAGGCAATTCCCCTGAGAAAATGGTCAAGGGCTATGAGGAAGGGATTGTTCCAAAAGAAGAAATGCCCCAAGGAGGCCAGAGTATGGAGGAGACCAGGGAGATCTGCCCACTGCTGGAAGATTGAGTGAGGGATGGGAGTGTCAAAGGAGAAGGAATCTGTTGCGCGGCGGGCCTGCTCACCTCGCACACCCTTCGACCAGTGCCGGGCACCCTCCCTTACTGCTGCAGCTAGTTCACGATGTCCTCGGGCTCTCTGCTCACCATCCTCCTCGCAGGCCTCATGGCAGAGCTCCCATTGGGGCTCCGCATCGTCGGCATCCTTGGCCATGTCCCTAGGTGTGCGTGCGCGCGGCTGACGTGCAGCCCTTTAAAGGGCCCAAGGTGGGAAAACCCGTGGGTGCGCCTCCCGATGACATCACATAAACTTACTATTTAAAGTGAGGCCCTGTCCCCTCGCCTTGGCAATTGGGTTGACACCGTTAGTGTGCTAGTTTGCCTTCATGTTCCAAGTGTTCTCCTGTTCCAGTATCTCCATGTTCCTATGTCTTCCATTCCCAGTGGCTCCGTGTGTTCCTGTTTCCTCCTCAGGTAGTACCTCTCCGAACTGACCTTTGGTACTGATCTCTGCCTGCCTGACAATTCTCTTGCCTGCTGCCCGGAACCGACCACTGCCTGCCTGACCTTTCTCTTGCCTGCCACCTGGAACTGACCACTGCCTGCCTGATCATTCTCTTGCCTGCCACCTGGAACTGACCACTGCCTGCCTGACCATTCTCTTGCCTGTTGCCTGGAACTGACCACTGCCTGCCTGACCATTCTGTCTGCCACCTGGAACCGACCCTCGCTTGCCTTGACTACACCCGGACTGATTCTGGTACTGACCCCTGCTTTGGCTGACCTCTCTTGGAATGATACTCTGGCTCTGACCCTTGCGCTTCACTTGGAATCTTCTGGCCTACTGTGACCATTAGACTACCCTGCTTGGAAATCAAACGCGGCTTCCACTTGGCTAGACCCACAGATACTGCCTGTCTCGCCCGGAGAACCTTCCTGAAGTGTTGCCTCCCTGAGGACTCCGGAGCTTCCATTTCGGGTCTAGACCATCCACTCTGCATCAGCTGTGCACCCTTGCTCATGGTGGGCACACCCCTCTGCTATCTCTCCAGTAGACCACCAGAGGCCCACCTAAGCCGAGGTGGTCCGGGTACCCAATAGCTCAACCTGTGGAAACCCCGGACTGTTATTGATGAAGCTCCAGTTAGCCTCTGTCTCCTTGTGTGCTCCGCCTCCTGGTGGCAGGCACTCTCTTGGTCCGACCAGAGGGCCGTACCAATCCTGCACCAGGCCAAGAGTCCACCTCCAGCACAACAGGTTGCCAAGGCCATGGACTTGTTAGAGTCTCCTGCATTGCAGGCCATCCCTGGTCTGGTTACTCGTGTCTGAGAGCAACAACGGATCCTGGAAGCGTTGGCCTCTTTTGTGGAGAAGATGCATTCCCAATTGGAGGAATCTGTCATGGCCAACTCAGGGGTTCTTGCCCACACCTTACCCTCATGGGCACCGCTGGCCCTCCCGGCTCCACCCCGTTTTAATGGGGATCTGCGCCTTTGTCGAGGCTTCATAAATCAATGTTATATGATGTTTTTACTGCAACCCTCACTGTTTCCTGATGAAGGAACTAAGATCACATTCATCCTTTCGTGCCTTGAGGGGAAGGCCCTGGCATAGACTTCTCCACTTTGGGAGGGTTGAGATGCCATCCTTCACCAGCTCCCTCAGCTCATCTCCAACTTCCAATGTACTTTCGAGGACCCAGGCCGTCAGGCGGCCGCTGGCCACCACCTACTCCATCTCCGTCAATTCTCGCACTTGTTTGCCGAATATACAGTGGAGTTCAGAACACTAGCTACTGAGTTAGGTTGGCAAGAAGACTGCTTAAGGGCACTCTACCTCGAGGGACTGTCTCCAACCCTTAAGGATGAACTAGCCATCCGCGAGATCCCCGTATCTCTGGAAGACCTGATCTCCCTGGTCGGTAGAATTGACTACCGTCTCCGACAACAACATCAGGAGGGGAGAGTCCTCCTATCTCCTGTCCCACAACCATCAAGTGCAGCAAGTCCTCTGTTGAAGGCCTTACTGGCTCCTCAGCCACCTGAGGAGCCCATGCAAATCAATTGTGGTCGCTTGACTCCAGAGGAATGCCTCTGACGCAGAAAAGCAGGTCTCTGCTTATATTGCGACAGTTCTGGACACCTTCTTCAGACTTGCCCTGTTCGTCCGGGAAAACTCCAAAGCCTGAGCCTGGCTGGAGTCCCGAGCTTGGGCACTACTGTTTCTGGCCCTCAACTATTGCTCCCTATTCCCTCCTAGGGAAAACACATTCCTTTGCTACCACTGCCCTCGTGGACACTGGGGCGAGTGGAAATTTTATTATGGAAGATATTGTCAAGCTTCTCCAGATACAGGCCCAACCACTGGAAGTACCACTCCGTATCACCTCGATCCAGGGAGAGCATCTCCCTAGTCGTATCACTCACTGTACCACGACCATTTGCCTCACCATTGGAATCTTCCATGACGAGGGAATCTCTCTTCTTATCCTGAAACAGTCCACGCACCCCATAGTCCTTGGACTTCCTTGGCTCCAGTTATAATCACCCCACTTCGACTGGCAATCCCTGAATCTAACTCAGTGGGGCCCTCAATATCAAAACCGCTGTTTACGGCAAGTGTCTCCATCTGTGACCATTCTAAACTCTACAACCCTTCCTAGGTTACCTGCACTGTACTCGGAATTCAAAGATGTGTTCTCCAAAATAAACGCTGACATCCTGACTCCACTCCAAGAGTTTAACTGCCCCATAGAACTATTACCCGTAAACATGCTGCCCAAGGGCAGAACCTATACCCTTTCACTTCCTGAAACACAGCTATGTCAGCGTACATCAAGGAGAATTTGGATAAAGGATTCATTAGACCCTCTAATTCCCCGGCAGGAGCAGGGTATTCTTCGTAAAGAAGAAGGATGGCAGCTTGAGACCCTTCATAGACTACAGAGGGTTGAACGCAGTAACTCGTAAGAACCATTATCCACTACCACTTATTAGTGAACTATTTGATCATCAGCAGGGTGCACAAATCATTATGAAATTGGATCTCCAAGGGGCATATAACCTTGTATGAATCCAACCAGAAGACATCTGGAAGACCACCTTCAACACAAGAGATGGCCACTACGAGTATGTAGTAATGCCCTTTGGGCTTTGCAACACCCTGCAGTATTTCAGCGCTTAATAATGTAATTTTTCGGGATCTTTTATACTCATTTGTCGTGATATATCTAGACGATTTACTAATATTCTCCAAAGACCTAAAGTCCCATCATTCCCACGTCCAAACATTCTTCCAACGTCTCAGAGACCATCACCTCTATGCGAAATTAGAGAAGTGTATCTGTGAACAACCCAGTCTTCCATTTTTAGGCTACATCATTTCCAATTGTGGCTTCACCATGCATTCTGATAAACTCCAGGGTATTCAAGATTGGCCTCAACCAGTGGGCCTCTGCGCCCTACAAAGATTCCTTGGGTTTACAATCTGCTATTGAAACTTTATCACTAACTACACCTCTCTGGCCGCTCCACTCATAACCATGACTAGGAAGGGATGTGACCTCCGAGTGTAGAGTCCCAAGGCCAAGTCGGCATTCTACACCTTGAAAGAAGCCTTCTATACCAGTCCATGTCTACATCATCCGGATCTTAACCGTCCCTTCATCATCAAAGTTGATGCATCCGCCATCACAGCAGGAGTGGTCTTGAGTCAATACTCCACTAAAGGAACTTTAGTACCATGCTCCTTCTACTCACATAAATTCTCCACCACTGAACAAAATTATACTATAGGGGACTGTGAACTCCTAGCCGTGAAACTAGCCCTTCAGGAATGGCGCCCCTGGAGGGCGCCATTACTGACCACAAGAATCTAGAACACCTAAAAGAGGCCCAGTTACTTAACCCAGACAAGCCCACTGGGCCCTGTTCTTGAACGCTTCAACTTAAAGCTCCTCTATCGCCTGGCAGCTAAGAACTTCTGGGCAGATGTGCTCTCTCGCTCTGTCAAGCCAGAAGATAAACCCGAGACTCCTAGGCACATAATCGATCCAGCTTGCATATCAATTGCAGTCACTACCATGGTACCAGCAGGGAAGACGGTGGTCCCCCACTGTCTCCGTGAGCGCGTTCTCCGTTGGGCTCATGACTCTAAACTGCCTGGTCATCCCGGCCGAGCCCAGACTCTCATGCTTCGAAGGCATTATTGGTTGCCTAGTATGGTAAAGGAGTCCCACGAATATGTGGACTCCTGTCTGGTTTGCGCGCAGCAAAACCCCCCAACTGGCCGCCCATGGGGCCTCCTCCAACCTCTTCCTGTACCCACTGAACCCTGGTCAAGTCTCTCCACTGATTTTATTGTGGACCTGCCTCCTTCAAAAGGAAATACTGTAATCTGGGTCATTATTGACTGCTTCTCAAAAATGGCTCACTTTGTCTCATTATATGGTCTCCCCTCAGCTCCAGAACTAGCTAGACCTTTCTTAACCAATGTGATTTGTCTGCATGGACTACCACAAGAAATTGTCTCTGACCAAGGGCCTCAATTTGCTGCTAATTATTGGAGATCCCTTTGTAAAAAGTTCAATATTACATTCGACTTAACCTAAGCCTATCATCCGCAAGCAAATGGCCAAGCCAAAAGGACAAATCGTTCCTTGAAAACATTCCTGTGATCATATGTCAACGACCAGCAAGATAACTGGGCTGACCTCCTGCCATGGACAGATCTATCCCATAACACCCACATCACCTCTGCCACTGATGTCTCACCTTTTTGCGGTAGTCTTTGGCTGCCAACCACACCTACCCCTACCAGTCCCACTCAGTGTACCTTTACCTGCAGCCCAGTCTACAGCACAAACTATACGCAGGCTCTGGAACCAGGTAAAAGAGAGACTAAGCCAAGCAGCTGTGCGAGCCAAACGCTTTGCAGACGTCCATGGTCAGGCTGCACCACTGTTCCTGCCTGGCCAAAGGGTCTGGCTCAGTACGAAGCACATTCGACTATGACTGCCATCTCAATGGCTAGCTCCCACAGTCATTGGTCCGTTCCCTATTCTTCGACGCATTGGAGCAGTTACTTACCAGCTACAACTCCCTGCCTCCATGGGAATCCACAACACATTCCACGTGTCATTACTTAAGCCTTTAGTCCTGTCCTGGCCTTCCCGAAGGCCTCCTCCTCCTACTCAGCATATGGCGCAACCTGAGAACACCCTGCAGTTCAAGGAGGTCCTTGATGTCCTACGACGTCATAGCCATTGGGAATACCTCCTGTCGTGGGAGGGTTTCGGCCCAGAAGAAAACTCTTGGGAACCCTCTCACAACATCTTTGATAAAGACCTGCTTCAAGGATTCCATTGAGACCAACCAGAGAAACCTATACCGGTAAGGGGGAGGCCTAGAAGGGGAGATACTGTTACATGTCTCAGCCGCGTTGGTACCGCGGCCGGGCCTGCTCACCTCGCGCTCCCTTTGACCAGCACCGGGCACCCCTCCCTTGCTGCTGCAGCCAGTTCATGGCGTCCTCAGGCTCTCCGCTCACCATCCTCCTTGCAGGTCTCACAGTGGAGCTCCCGTTGGGGCTCCACATTTTCAGTGTCCTTGGCCTCGCCCCTAGGCACGCGCATGGCCGACGTGCAGCCCTTTAAAGGGTCCAAGGCGGGAAAAACCACGGGTGTGCCTCCCAATGACGTCACATAAACTTACTATTTAAAGTGAAGTACTGTCCCCAGGACCTCGCCTTGGCAATCGGGTCGACACCGTTGGTGTGCTAGTTTGCCTTCGTGTTCCAAGTGTTCTCCTGTTCCAGCGTCTCCTGTTCCAGCATCTCCATGTTCCTGTGTCTTCCATTTCCAGTGACTCCGTGTGTTCCTCTCTCCTCCTCAGATAGTACCTCTCCGGACTGACCTATTGAGGGCCTCGATGGGCCTGGAGTTGCCCGGGAGTGCCATGGCCGAGAGGCACTGGTGGTGGCTGCGAGCGAGGAGGAACCAGAGCTGGTAGATGGGAGAGCTAGGTGAGCAGGCCCGGTCGCGGCACCAATGTGGCTGGGACGCTCAACACCCTTCTCAGTAGAGCTTACAATCTAATAAGACAAACATATAGGACAAGAGATAGGGTATTTCATAAAGCAAGACAATGGTTAAAAAGGAAAGAAAGTTAGTTAACAAGACTAAAAGCAGACAGGCATAAGATTTAAAAGCAGTTTCAAAAAGGTGGATCTTTAGATGGGATTTAAACACAGCAAGAGAGGGAGCATGATGCACCAGTTCAGGAAAACTATTCCAAACACACAGTGCAGTCAGGTGGAAAGCATAGAATCTGGAATTGGCAGTAGAGAAGAAGGGCACAGATAGGAGTGTCTTATCCGACTTATCCATATAGATTAATTTTCAAAGGTTTTGCATGCATAAATGTACTTTTGAAAATTTCTACTGGCCACTAGATATCACTATCCCTTTATTTAGAACACAGTTAAATAGGAGGCATCCATATCCCTCAGTCCCTCCCACCAGGAGACTTTGGATTAGGTGTCTCAGTGTTATTTAGCTAAGCCATTTTAAGACTCATTGGGTTCAGTTAGATGGAGCAGCTGCAGAGACAACATGTATTTTTTTCACACTCTGGTGGGGCCTCCTAGCCTTGCTGAAAGGAGTTTTCTTTTAGAAGAGACATATCAGTTGACATATCACTCCTCTGGTTCTTAATTCCACCATGTTTATTATTCCACTATGTTTATTATTCTGGACTAGTTCTCAGTTTTGCCTCTCATTCCCCGATCCTGGCACAGCACTGCAGCCAGGCTCTACCCTAATTGTCCCCTTCCTTTTGGCTTATGGCCTCCACCCCGTATCCCATCCCCCGAGTACTCTATGCTTTTGGCCCTTTATTACCCTGTTCCCCTGTTCTATTCCACCCCGACTCTATCTTCCTAGCAATGTCAGCCTTCACTTCCCCTGTTATGTACCTAGTAACATGACACTTTCCTAATCTCTTAGTAACATGTCTCCTTGTTTCGTTTCCCTATTATATACTTTAGTAACATGACACTGTGTTAATCTCTTAGTAACCTGACTCTTTGTCTTTTTAATCTCTTGCTCTTAGGAAGAGCCTATTATCTATTTGTTCCGTGGATCCCAGTTCTTGTATCCCTTGTTTGATGTAATACTTTCTTCCACGCTTTTTCTCGTTTTGCTGTAAACCGAAGTGATATGTAATTCTGTTACATGAATATCGGTATATAAAAGTTCTAAATAAATACATATCACCCTGCAAGAGGGTTCTTCTTATAATTTACAGTGAGATAGACTTTTAAAGCCTGATTCACCTTTGGGGCAAAGTGCTCTCTTCAGGGGAGCAAAGCCCTGTGAGCCTACTGAACTCCCTAGTCAGGCAAGCAGCAGTGATGGATCCTGCAACGAGAGACAGTGAGGGCAGAAAAGCTATCCAGATTAGGACCTAAAGTAGGGATGTGAATCGTGTCCTCGATCGTCTTAACGATCGATTTCGGCTGGGAGGGGGAGGGAATCGTATTGTTGCCGTTTGGGGGGGTAAAATATCGTGAAAAATCGTGAAAATCGTGAAAAATCGAAAAATCGCAAAACCGGCACATTAAAACCCCCTAAAACCCACCCCCGACCCTTTAAATTAAATCCCCCACCCTCCCGAACCCCCCCCAAATGACTTAAATAACCTGCGGGTCCAGCGGCGGTCCGGAACGGCAGCGGTCCGGAACGGGCTCCTGCTCCTGAATCTTGTTGTCTTCAGCCGGCGCCATTTTCCAAAATGGCGCCGAAAAATGGCGGCGGCCATAGACGAACACGATTGGACGGCAGGAGGTCCTTCCGGACCCCCGCTGGACTTTTGGCAAGTCTCGTGGGGGTCAGGAGGCCCCCCACAAGCTGGCCAAAAGTTCCTGGAGGTCCAGCGGGGGTCAGGGAGCGATTTCCCGCCGTGAATCGTTTTCGTACGGAAAATGGCGCCGGCAGGAGATCGACTGCAGGAGGTCGTTCAGCGAGGGTTCCGGCGCCTCGCTGAACAACCTCCTGCAGTCGATCTGCCGGCGCCATTTTCCGTACGAAAACGATTCGCGGCGGGAAATCGCTCCCTGACCCCCGCTGGACCTCCAGGAACTTTTGGCCAGCTTGTGGGGGGCCTCCTGACCCCCACGAGACTTGCCAAAAGTCCAGCGGGGGTCCGGAAGGACCTCCTGCCATCCAATCGTGTTCGTCTATGGCTGCCGCCATTTTTCGGCGCCATTTTGGAAAATGGCGCCGGCTGAAGACAACAAGATTCAGGAGCAGGAGCCCGTTCCGGACCGCTGCCGTTCCGGACCGCCGCTGGACCCGCAGGTTATTTAAGTCATTGGGGGGGGGGGTTCGGGAGGGTGGGGGATTTAATTTAAAGGGTCGGGGGTGGGTTTTAGGGGGTTTTAGTGTGCCGGCTCACGATTCTAACGATTTATAACGATAAATCGTTAGAATCTCTATTGTATTGTGTTCCATAACGGTTTAAGACAATATTAAAATTATCGGATGATAATTTTAATCGTCCTAAAACGATTCACATCCCTAACCTAAAGTATTTTTTGGAACCAAAGAGTAGTGGGGAGGTTTTTTGTATCCCTCTTCCCCACTGGGATTTCAGCACAGAAATCATCTGAAGTAACAGCTGAAGAATAAAGTAACAACACAACCAAAGGAAGAAAGGAAAAAGGAGATCCCATCTGGATTTCCACTTAAGGAATCAGGACAGGCTGGATGCCCGCAGGAAAGATCTCTAAAGGTAGGATTTTTCCATTTAAAAGGGAACCCTCTCACTAGGATTCCACAAGACAGCCACTGGGAGAGTCTGCACATTTAAAATCACCATGGGCTCTACCTAGAGGTCTGTAATAAGGACACCTACCTACACAGAACAACCCTGTAACTACAGTCAGATGTGCACTCATCAGTTTGGACAATGGACTTTAATTTAACTTTAAGAATCAGTAAACTTTATTTTAACACCCAGACCTGGTCCTGCCTAAGTTCTTATCAGCCTTTCACCTCATGAGAAGCACCAAAAGCCCAGCACACACATTGGCACCTTCTTTCCTCATCTGGGCCATAAGTGAGAGCTTCCCCCCATAAAAAAGAGTCCCCCCCAGGGGTTATGAGTCAGCATGGGAGGAAATGGCTAGCCGGAGCAGCCCCAGAAGATATAAATAAGATTGTGTGCCCTTGGGACTTTACACCCCACTAAGGGTTATATGTTGGTGCCCAAAGAATGTGGAGCTTTGAGGATATAAACAAAACATGTGCAGTATGTTTTGAAGTGAAATGTGAAGTTCGGAGTTCGTACAATATACAAAGACAGAGAAAATTAACTGTGACTTTCGTGGATCGTTGGGGAGGGGTGCACTGAAGAGACTGCACTTGCGAAGTGTACATCTGTCATCACCTCAGCATATGCGATGTACAACCAATAGAGTAATATAAAAGTAGCAGCATGCTCAGCCATGTCATCCTCAACAAGAGGGATTGCTAGCTAGGCCATGATCCCTAATCATTGGATTGCCAAGTGTGCAGTTTAGACCCACAACTTTTCCAATGCTTCTATTTATTGATACGTACGGACATTCTGATTTCAAGTAAACTCTGACTTCTGTCAAGAATTGCTTCGAGTGACAGAGTGATATAAGCACTAAGCAGCGACATTTATTGAATTGAGGCACTATGTCTGACAAGCCAATTCTCAAGAATTCTGGTTCAAGTGCCAGTAGCCCTTCCAAATCGCCACTGACAGGCTTATACCATGCAGATGGTTGGAGGCCAATGGGTAAGCAAAGCAATTGTCCCCATCGGAGGGCCCAGCCAATATTCTGAGTTAACGTTAACTGTGAGACCAGTACAATACCCTTCCAGATTGCGCATGTCATTTTCCAATACCAGAGTCATTCTCACTGTCAAATGCATCAACTGCAGTGCAGTACAGTGACCTGAGCACGTATACACACACTTACTGCTGCAAGGGACCCCTATACCAGGACATTGGAGTAGGCCTGGGGATTACCATTGGGTGGCAGGCCGGTCCATTCATTTCAAGTGTGTTTTGCTGCTTAGTTGTGCCGCAGAGTGACAGCCCGTATCGCCTGAGGGGTCTGAAATCAGCGGGAACAGCATGATCCTGCCGAAGACTTTGTCATTGGAAAAACATCATTTGCCAGCAACGTCATCATCATCACCCAAGGAAGCCCCAGTGGTAAATGTTGAGAGTGGAGACAGGCGATGGGAATCAGTGATGCCCCAGACATGGTGGTAAAGGCCATCATGGATGGCCCTCCTATGAGCGGGTTGGGGTTAGGGGGGCTGTTAGCACATTCAGAGGTATTCATAGTAAAACTGATATCAGTAAAGAATGATAGCCCTTATAAGTGATGAAAAGTCTAATAAGAGGAGTTGATTTGTACACTGCAGCTAATCTACTCCTTTTCATCACTTATAAAAGCTATCATTCTTTACTGATTTCAATTGCTGCACTAGGGATTGCCAATTCGTAGGGAACGAATGCACACCCCTAATTTCCAGTTTCACCAGTTCCTCCCCAGTTCATCCAGTTAAGAGATAGGTCCTCCAACCACCCCCTAGTATGATAGCCTTCACTCCCCCAGTTAGCCTGGACCTTTAAAAGCCTGCAGATCTGCCTAGTTTTCTTTAAATTTTAACATACATGGCATTCATAGCAGAAGTAAAGTTACATGGCGGGGACCTCTGCGTGCCCCCAATTGATGCGTGGACCAGGCTTTTAAACTTCATCTCATAGATTTTTTTTGTGCTCAGACAGCTACAAATGATTCATCTGCTACAAATTATCTGCTACATCTTCATCTGCTACAAATGATTTCTTGAACATCTTTTTTTCAACTATTAGAGCTTGGCTCACTCATAATCATCTGGAGGTGAATTTTAAAAGTCCAGCACATGCCTAAATCAGGAGCTACGTGCACGAGTCGGGCTCACACCTGCCCACCGATTTTTAAAAGCTGCCCAAGATAACACATGTGCCTCCCACTGCATGCACATCCCAAACAGTTTTCAAAAAGGGATGGGCAATTCAAGGCATGGCCAAGAGATGTGCACATAAATACTTTTGTACCTGGATGCACCCAAGATCCCCTGCTATGTGTTTACTTCCGCTATGGGGGAGATGTAAGTTTAAAATGAAGAAGAAAAAGCAATTTCTCAGGATTTTACATGGTCTAGGGTAACTAGGGGACTGCAGGCTATCAAACCAGGGGGGTTTGGAGGACCTAGCTCTTAAATGGGCGAACTGGTGGACAAACAGGTTAAACTGGCAAAGAGGCAAACTGGTGAGAATCCTAAAAACCTTGAAATATGTTTAGTTTCTGTTCTGCATATATTAGTGTCTTCTTTCTTGTTTAATTCCATTGCAAGATCCATATCAGCCTCAGTATAAAAACCAACCACTAAAGTTGTTTCAACTCTATGGTTCTCTTTATTTTTTTTTAGTGAATGTTGTTTTCCTGTCTCACTATCTAGTATCTAATGCATAGCTTCCTTGTTAAGTCAAGTTTTTCCTTTGATATTGGAAATTCTTTAGACTTTATGGGATACATTTTCAAATTGGGCCAGAGCACCTAAGATAGCTGGCTGAGATTTAGCCAACTGTTAGGAAAATTTTCAGTCTCAGCATAGACAGGATGCTGCTGAAAATTAATCTAAACCTAGCTGCCTAAAATTTAGCTGGCAAGAGTTAGATCTGCCATTTGGCTCTTCAGGGTTAAGAAGTTAAACTTAAGTCCTCTTCCAATCCTGGGAATGCTTCTGGAGCTGCCAAATTTGTTAGTGGCTAAACAAGGGTCTCTACGGATTTAAAATTTCACTCTGCAGGATCCACCTATCTCCATAGTTTAGGTGACTAGATCCTGCTAAAAACTGGCCGCAATCTGTTTGCAATAAGTGGTCAAACTTTGTCCCTATAATTTCAGTCATTAAAACAATATTTTCTCTCAAAGTTCCAGTTCAATTAACTTATTTTCCCTTCAGTAACTCAATAATTCTAATATTTCTGGCTTGAGGTTTACTATGAGATTTCATTCATTCTCTGCAGAACAGTAATTTCTTTATTCAGTCCTGATGGCTCTTTTCCAGTTCTTCATAGGCAAAGGTGACTGACATCTATGATAATGTGTTTGTTCAAAAATGGTTGATGAGGCTTATCTGATATCAATAAACTCTGTCACAATTTGGGCATGTTTTTCTGAGTGGAATGAATTTTCCTGGGATGTTGATTCAGTTTGCAGTCTCCTTTATCTGCTACTCCTATTTCCTGTTATTGTAGGGTTATGAACTGCTGATATTCTTCTAGCTGATTATTTTTCAACCAAGGGCAGCCCTAAGCAAAAGGCTGGTATACATTTTTTAGTTCTACGTGTTGGCCTTAAGGATACCCCTGAAACAATTTCTGTTCCCTTCTCTTGAATGTATGTCTTCACTGATCTGGGAGAATAAAATTTGTTTTAGATTTCTAGAGTCAAACATCCAGACATTGTGGCCAACCAAGCAAAATTGATATCAGATGATGATTGTCTCAGTGCTCATAACATTTGCTTGTGAAATGATGTTAATGGTGGAGTTGGAGGATTTTCTTCATAAAATGCTGATGGTATTTCCCCACTGTCTTGAGGTATTTCCTATTCATTGTCCAGATCTCAGCTCTATACAGTAGGATTGAATTCATGACTTCTAAATTAGTGTTTCTCAATCATCTCTTGGAGCACAACTAACCAGTTTGGTTTTCAAGAAATCTGCAATGAATATGCATAAGGTAGATCTGCATGTATTGGAGACCCGTATATACAAATCTCTCTCATACATATTCATTAAGGGAATCCTGAAAATATGACTGAATAGGTGTACATCCAAGAAAGGACTGGGAAGCAAAGAGCTTATGATCTGATGTTGCAATCATCAGTCACCCATATCGGAGTTGACTGAATGCTGTACTGGAACATTTGAAGCAATGTTATTTTTCATTGATGTCAAACATTTGTGAGAGATGACTTCTGAAATATCTCCCCAGAGTCACACTATAAATCTGAATTGCTGAATCTGGGAACAACTGATTGAGGGTTTCTTTTGATAGAAGACCTTTGCTTCTTAGTGTTAACCATCAATCCCATTTTCTTGAATGCCCCAGTAAAGATGTTGATGACTGCCTGAAGATCTGTTTCTGAGTAAGAACATATCTAATTGTAATAGAGATATAGGTAACCCTAATCAAATAAAAACATAAATAAATAAATAAAGTAAATAAATAAATAAAATGGATATTTACCTAGGGTATTGGGATCCGGGAAGGTCTAAGGGGGCTTGTTGCTGATTGATGCTGGGGCTGGTGCAGTCCAACAGGGCTTCAGAGATGAACTTTTTTTTTTTTTTTTTAGAATTGTCGAGTCACTGTTGTTTTGAGGCCTGGGTCTGGTGGCTACCACAGATTTGTCTGCTCTTGTTTAAAAAAAAAAAAAAAGGAAAAAAATAAGAGGATGGGGCTGCAATTGCCTTGGTGCTGGTGGGGAGGTCTGAGCTTAAATACACTGGAGAGTCTGACGTCATCATCCGGAGCCACGGGCAGGTTCCCGCCACGGGCCCTTCAAAAGGATTAGCGATGCGTGCATGCGCGCCTAGGATGGGGTGCGGTGCAGGTGGTGGTGTCTCTCCGCTGATGACACGGAGAGGCCCGACGAGCAATGGCATCTTGACTGGCAGCACTGGGGGTCATGGCAGAGCCGGAGGCACCGGGGGCAGCCCGAGGTCGGAGCCGGTGGCCCACCGCTGCTAGCGAGCAGGAACCAGGATCTGGAGTCCATGTAAGAAGGTGAGGGGACCATGCCGTGGGTCTGGTGCGGACGGCACGCGTAACAAAAGTAACACCTAATGACATTACAGTGCAAGAATTTGAAGTACATAGAAAGAGCAAGAGACAGTTTAGAATTCAGGGAGCTCAGGGTCTGCAGTTGAATAAGGTGGAAGCACTGTTTCGGTGTTCTCTCCAAAGGCCCCAGAAATTAAAAAAATCGTAATTTATACGGAAAGAACAGTAAAATATACACATAAGAGTAAATGAACAGTGTGTGTGAGTAAGTTTGAGCATTGTATCGAGCCAAGTTAAGGTGAAAGCCAGTGTAGTTAAAGATAATACTGGAACTGTCACGAGGTGACTAGAGACAGCTTTAGCAAAGTAGAAAGTGACTGTGATGACGAGCTGGAGTGACAATACTTGGTTAAATAAATAAAGAAATAAAGAAATAAATCCAAGAGCACCATCCTACATTTTTGTCACTGACGTTGGGTCTGACACTCTGACAGAAGAGAGAAAGTATATGCCCATCGTCAGCAATACCAGAAAGACATTGCTGAAATAAAAATAATAATAATAACCTTGACCAGACCATTATGCTACAGAAGGTAGTTAAGAATACAGATAGTGCTCATTTGGAAGTGAATGAGAATAGTCAGCAAAACACTTCACTGTTCCTCCCTATAGATAGGGTTACATTAATTATTGTTTATTCTGATAATTAGGCACAGTTTCCAATAAGCCAATGAGGACAAACACCCAGGGTACCCATCATATAATAGTCTGCAGAAGATGGACAGTGAAGGGAGTTAGTTTCTCTTTTTCAGTTGTTTAAAGAAATAAGTAGTAGGAAGAAGATTAAAGAAAGAAGAAAGAAAGAAGAAAGAAGATAGAAGAATGCATAACAGACAAGTGTGTGCACACACCGACATTATCTTTAGTGACAACAAAAACAAAGAGAAAAAAAAATTGAGAGAAGAAAAAACATAACAGGGAAAGAAAAGAGATAACACAGAGACAGAAAACAGAAAAGAAAGGAATACAATACCGAATACAATTACCTGTAATTCTGGAAAACTGAATCATATGTTCTATCTCAGCAGCTTGTAAAATATAAGAAATATATACACAAGGACTCAATTCTTATAGTAACACATTAGAATAAGGCATATAGCACTTGTTATTATAAGTTTAAAAATAGATATAAGTATGAAAAAGTAAATACTTATCTGATGAGAATTCTTGTGATTAATGAAACTGGCTCTGGAATTCTGACTACCTGTAACTGAGTTAAGAATGTTATTAATTCTTATTTGAATATTTTGGTTGTGAAATAAATGTTAATTTAATTTTAAAACAAAAACAGTAAAAAATACATATATATGTAAAACCAAAAGGTAATTACTTCTCACTTTCATTTATTAACCCTGCCTTTCCCCTCTAACTCCGAGGGACTGTTTGGGTGGAAACTGCTTCCTTTTAGTCCTGGTAAGGTGCCCGGGCAGAAAGGAGGGTATTCCTCTTAATCACCCCACTTATGAATAGAGATTTCCTCTTAAAACCATCTTAATTTTGTAACCCTTAGCCACTTATCAGAGTGATCTTGGTTTTGGATTGGAGACAGCTGAGGCTACACAATTTACACTCCATTTAATATTTAGCTTGACTATGACTAAAAACTTGTAAGTGGTCAAGTGTAGCATCATTGTAAGAAATATCGGGAAGCTTGTGGGACAATGTTACAACTTGTCTTAAATGTCACCTTAATCTCAAAGAGATCTTTGATGGATCAGTTACTGAGAATCACAACATGCATATTGACATTAGTTATGGTGTGCATTGTGCAACCTACTTTAGAAGGATCCTTCACTGTGCTTCTTGGTTGATAGAATGAAAGGCTTTCATGAGGTCAAAGAAGGTCATTTAGAGAGGTTTAAACTATTACTGATATTTCTCCTGCAGCTGCTGATCACATCAGTCGTGCTTCTTTTTCACATTTTTATAAAGTATGTAAATTACATGTACATCTGCAAGTGTGGTCAACTTGAAAAAAGAAATACCACAGGAACAATCAAAATTTAAAATCACATATCTTACTTAAAAATGAATAAGAAATAAACAAAATGAAAAAGAAGAGAAAACGAAAGTAAAATCATAAACATTTGGGGATAGCTGCTGAGCCCTGTGCTCGGGGACCTCCGGCAATGGGTGACCTTGAGGGTGCGGCCTCCCTCACCTGTTGCAATTGAGTCTGACTTTGGGCACCCCCCCAACCCCTTTTTCCCCCTTCAGAGACTCACCTTTGGTTTGTCTATCTGTGTGGGAGGGGGAAGGCCTGCCCCCCTCTCTTCTCGGCTTGCCATTTTGGGCCACCTGGCAACCTCTCATGTGACCACCCGGTATGGCGGCCTCACAAGTGCTGCATGGCTTGGTCAGATGACTCAGCCAGCTGCACTTGGTCAGTTGCAAGGATAACATTGGGCCATCTTGATAGGCGCTTTCATTGGCTGGCCTCTCAGTATCAGTGGGAGGAGTTATCAGGCTCAGTGAAGTGGATAGGACAGTTGGCACGACACAGAGCCTCATTGGCCGGCCAACTGGGACGTGGCAGGGAGGGATGCCGCTGGCTGGTTTAAAGGGGAGAGGAGTCCTTTACTCCCTCCCTTTTTCAGATCAGTGATCCCTTGGCCAGTAGGAGTATTGCCCGCCCTCCCTCCCTGTTTAGATTAGGAATGCAAGGTTAGACACTTGATGTTAGAATAGTGATGTCTTTTTTGTAGAGGTCAAATAATTGTTGCAGCAGGTGTCTGAGCCTTGGGGGGGGGGGGGGGAAGGCTGGGTCTTGCCAACTTGGAGTGGCGAGATATCATCTTCTCAGCTTGGTTATAGCCCAATACAAAGCTTTGCGATGCATGACAGGACTTGGGAATAGAGTCGCTGAAGCAGCTCTCAGGGTACATTGCTAGATGATCCTGGTGATCAGCTCCTGGATGTAGGGCTCGAGCAGGACACCGGCAAGGCAGGAGGGAGTAAGAGGGATGAGTTAGGAGGCTCAGCATCTAGCCCTGTTTGTAATGTTGCTTATTATAATAAAGCTGCAGCCATATTTGTTCCAAATTGAATAATGATTCACATGTGTTTATGTGATTGGGTTTGATATGGGCCATCGCAATTTTTGCTTGGGGGAGGGAGAGTGGTCGGCAGGCCCAGGTGCCCCTGTTGCCAGAATAATCTTAGAATATGGTAAAGTAGGGGAATTAACTGAGCCATGAGCAGGACAGCAAGACCAAAAGAGTACAACAATCAAAATTAAACAAGCACAAAATATTTTAGGGACACATTTGAAAGGAATTCTCAGTGGGCAAACTGGTATTTACCCATGGAAAAGGCCCATTTGAAAACTGACCCTCCCCATAGAGGGGAAAAAAGCCAGCACTGGAGATGGGTCTAGGGTAGGACTGGCAAGGTACTTGCGGGGAGTTTATTTATAACTCTGCATGCTTACTTTGTGGCAGAGATTTTGCTCTTGCAAACTCTGCATAAACTTCTAAATCCATGGCTTTCATCGTGCTGAAAATGTATGGGGAATTTCTAATTTAAAAATTGGCTTGCAGGTATGTGGGTACAAAGTACTCACAACCGTGTGACTTCCCTCTACTTTCTCAAAATTGTCCTCTCAAGTATTAAAACACTAAGAAATATTAATAAAACTAAACTGTGCTAAAAAAAAAATGAAGAGCAACAAAAGTAGAACATTGATCATGATAAAATTATTTATTTCCCTGATATCTTACCATTCAATTGCAAGGAAACCTGATAAAGACCTCTGCCACTAACTGAACTGCAGCAGGCCACAGGATTAGACACTTTGTCCATTTTTACTTGATAAGCTTGTGATCCAAATCTTTTGTCAAAAATATAATTTATGAATTCAAGTCTTATCTAGTTGATGAAAAAAGCAGAGTTCCAATTCCAATTACATTGTCACATTCTGATTCTATCTCCTGGGTTAAATCCAATCTACTCTCCAAGGTGACCTCCACAAGCTGGGCTTACAAAGATTGCTGCTATTTTGTATCTTTCATCAGTACTTAGAGCGGTTTAATGAGCTGAAGAGATTAGTAGGTTAATATACCCTGGTTTTTGGCCATCAAGTATGTGGTTGGGTTGGAATCATTAAGGCAGGGGTTGAAATATTATTTAAATAATGTATACAATGGGGGTTAAAGATACTAGTTGCGACTACAGTATGCCAATGTTTTATAATTGGTTTGGTTTTATTATTATTACATTCATGTTGGAAGCAATTGAATGTATTAGAAATATAAATGTGTTGATTGTACTCTGCTGTGAGGGCTTATGGTGGAATGACAGGTTATCAAATAGAATGGAAACAATAATTGAGTAGGAACATAATATACCTTAATAGTAGGTGTTATAGTTTCCCAAGGAATACATAGAATTTCCATAATGTATTTAAAACAGCTTAAAAGCAGCAATATTATTATCTTTGAAAAATTTAATAAAATTAAGATGTCTTTGTTTATATTATGTTCCATCCTTTCTAATTCATGGTGGAAAAAGATGTTATACTTAATAGCTGCCTGTTGGTCTTCCATCCCAGAAATTTGATTTTAGCATTAGCCAAAGACTTGTTATGCTGTTGCATGGTATGAGTTTGTGATTAATCTTAATGTCCCAGTTATTAACAGCAGCTGAAATATTTTGAACCCAGGCAAACATAGTCCACTCCAATTTTGAAATAGCCTTCCATAATTCTTCTAAGGTGATTTTTGTTGGAGATTCTAGAATGCTTCCAACATGAGAGGGAGAGTCCGACACAGGCAGCTGAAAGCCAATTCAACTCTGCCCAATTCTATATGGCTACTTCATATGAAAGAAGTCCATCCATGAAGTTAACCACCTGCAGGAAAGCAACAGATAATTCACAATCATGAGCTGATTAAAACATCAATCCAGCTTTTTAGGCCACTGCAGACAATATGTCCTGATTTTACACAGCAGCTGGAATTAGTAGGGTAGAACACTTGGAACTGACAGAGCACCGGAAGCATTAACCCAAAGTCCACATAAGTGCTGACCAAGCCTGGACCAGCCATCTCAATACTTTCCACTAGTTTATCAGACCAGAAGAGAAAAGAGCTACTGCAAGTTTGGTCCTGTGTGACTAAATGTTTCTTTACTGTTTTCTTATGAAAGTCAGTGGGAAATAATGGCCATCTTGGATCCCCTAATCATTTTTACAGTTGTATCATAAAACCACACTGAGATTCTAGGAGGAACTCTTCAGCAAGTGGAAAGAGACATTTCAAGAGGGTTCTCACAATGATTTTTGCAGTGGATAGCAAAGTGATCCCTCTGTATTTTCCACCAGCAAACATGTTTCCTTTCTTAAATATTGTCACATTAAAGGCATCCCTGAAGGCATGTGTGATATTCTTGTCATTCCAGACCTTCATGATAAGGGTATGGAGCTCTGATTTCAGCTTCTTTCCTCCTGCATCTATCAGCTGTCTTCTTTTTCTTTATCTGCTTGTTGGTTTTCTATAATCTCACCAAGTGTTGGGATGGTTATGAGTTGATCACTGATTTCGTACAGTGAGATGGAGTTAAAAACACTTTTGTTAATAAGTGTCTTTCTTAAGAATGTCTTCATAATAGTCCTTCCAATGAATATTGGCAGCTTCCCTGTTCTTGATCAGAAATCCTCCATCTTCTGGTCTCAAGGGAATTGATCCCCAAGTGATCAGACCATAAATGCTTTTGGTGGCACTAAAAAAAACTGCACGCACTGTGTCATGGATATTGGCAAGTGATTGGATTCTATTCATCTTGTATTCCCACCATATGGTCAGCTCAGAAAAGTGATATCACCAAACAAATGCAAGTATTGTAAAAACATCAATCAGTATATTTTATCTATTGTTTCACCCTATAAGTCAAAGCTGAACATCTAGTGCATTATTAGATGCCAGTTTTCAAGCCACAAAGCCATGTTATAATCATATGACAGGGAAAAAGAAATCAATAATGATAAACTAGATGTGTGACTTAGATTTATATGATGACATACGATGTATTGATTGCTATTTTTACAATAATTTTGTTTGGTTGGTGATACCATTCTTTTTTGTGTTTTACTAAATTACCTTAGTGGTCATCATATAAGCCTCCCCTTTATGGCCTCACCATCTGCTTTTGTGTCATAATCTGCTTTTCAGGTCCTCCTTTGGATCTCTACCTACCTAGTTGGTAAGTCAATTTCCTTTCTTGGAGTTCATGTCAATTTGCCAAGCACAAAACACCTTACATTTGGTCAAGAAAGGAACTTGGGCAGACTAGTTGGACCTTACATTTTTTTTATCTGTCATCAAAGTCTCTGTTTCTGAGTTTTTATGGATATTGGTAAGTGGGTATTTTGCAGCTGCTAGTTGTTGACATATACACATGGGGTGAATTTTCAAATTGTTGCATATGTAAAAATTAGGATATATACACATAAGCAGCCTCTACTCATGAATTTCATATTTTAGAAAAGTAAAAAATATGTCGATAACTTTCAAAGTGGCATGTGTGTGCACATTTGCACGCGTAAAATCAGCCTGTGCATGTTATAAAACTGCCTGGTCATTCACACGTGTGCCAAATTAAAAGTGGGTGTATCCCATTTCTACCAGATAAATTGGGGGATTTTAAATGGGGTGCATGCCAATGCCATTCTCGTTTTTTCCAGTTCATCCCCAGTTCACCCAGTTAAGAGATAGGTCCTCCAACCCCCTCTGGTTTGATAGCTTTCACCAACTCTAGTTAGCCCCACCCCTTAAGCCCCCAAAGATCTGCCTGGTTTTCTTTACATTTTAACTTACATGGCATCCATAGCAAAAGTAAAGTTACATGGAAGGGGACCTCGGTGATTGCCAAGTCGCATCAGTATTTACGCACACATCTTTGATTCACACCCCAAAATGCCCATGACCCACCCAGACCACAAACATACCCCACCCCTTTTTGAAAACTTTCGAAATGTGTACACTGCGGGAGATATGCGTGTATCTTGTTGGCTTTTAAAATCCCCTTGGCATGCACAAACCCGACTTCTTCTTGCATCCTCTAATTGAGCGTGCATGGGGCTCTTAATATTCACCTCTATGCATATATTTCCCTTTTCACACGCACACATACTTGCGTAGAAAAGGGGCAGTTTAGGGGTGTTCTGGGGTGAGGTCAACACTTATGCTCATAAGTTTCTATTTAAAAAGACACTTATGCACATACATTTGCCAACTTACTCGTGTTTTTTACACCTACTAATTATCTGGCATAAGTGATATTAAGTGTGTATATTTTGTAGTACTGATTGGGTGGGAGGTCTGGGTGAACTGAGGGGAAGTACAAAGTAAGACCTAGGAGGGTCTTGATGACCTGAAGTAGGACTGGATGAACTGGTGGACTAATTGGTAAACTGGTGAATTTAATTTATGCATGGATGTTTTAAAATTAGCCAACTTATACACGTAAGTCTTACTTTACTTTTGCATGTCAAATATACCCATGAATAGTTTTAAAATAGGTAGGAAAAGTATGTTCATTCAATGCATTGATATACTTGTTTTCAATGCATCACATGTAATTGCACATAAATCTACATGTGTATTTTGCCAAGTGGAGATGTGCATATTTATAAAATGTGCATGTAACATATGCTTAGGTTATAACATACTTGCATAGATCTGCTCATAGCCATACATATGCCTATATGCTAGGGGTGTGCATTCGCTTGCAACGTATTGGCAATCTGCAACGTATAGGGCCATATTCGTTGTATTCGTTGCATCGCGAAACGTATCGCGATTTCCCACGAATACAACGAATCTTCACCGAATTATTCTGCCATCTAAAGGAGCGAATTTAAACAAAACCCCCACCCTCCTGACCCCCCCCAAGACTTGCCAAAATTCTCTGGTAGTCCAGCAGGGGTCCGGGAGCCATCTAGTGCACTCACGCCATCGGCTGCTGGTATTCAAAATGGCGCCGATAGTCTTTGCCCTTACTATGTCACAGAGGCTACCGGTGCCATGGTCGGCCCCTGTCACATGGTAGGAGTACAAGATAGCGCTGGCCATCCATTGCTCCTACCATGTGACAGGGGCTGACCAATGGCACCGGTAGACCCTGTGACATAGTAAGGGCAAAGGCTATCGGCGCCATTTTGAATACCGGCAGTCGACGTCGTGAGTGCAGTAGATGGCTCCCGGACCCCTGCTGGACTACCAGGGTTTTTTCGCAAATCTTGGGGGTTTCAGGAGGGTGGGGGTTTTTAGTTAATTAAATTTTAGCCGGGAAACGAATAAGAATGGAGCGCATGAACGGATCGGGGACCCCCCTTGCCAAATGCAAAGTATCTGCTCCACGACAAATATGAATACCGAATGTAAAGTTTACGGTCCCTCTGCACATCCCTACTATATGCCACGATGCACATTTCCTTGAACGTTATCCTCTCTGTGGGTAATTTTCAAACTGCTCACATTGGCACAGAGTCTGCAGGTACTTTTTACCAATAGATTTTGCACCAGTTCTTAAGAGATAGTATGCTTGTAGTTTCCCATTGAAACTTATCATGGACATAAAGTGATTATTTTCAACTGCTTTTTTGTGGGGATACTTTATTTATGGAAAATAATAATATGAATAGATTTGAAAATATATAGATAGACATAGTATAATGTGACAAAGCCAAAATTTATTTAGCCAAGGGAGGTCTTGCCTCTCCAAATCACTACATTTTTTTAAAGGCATGAATAAACATGTGGATAAAGGTTAGCAAGTTGATATAGTTATCTGGATTTTCAGAAAGCATTTGACAAAGTAATTCATATGAAAGACTCTTGATGAAATTAAAAAGTCATGGGACAGGAGGCAATGTTCTATTGTGAATTGAAAACTGGTTAAATGATAGAAAACAGAGCATAGGGCTAAATGGTCTATGTTTTCAATGGAGAAAGGTGAATAGTGGAGTGCCTCAGGGATCTTTACTAGGACTACTGCTTTTTAACATATTTATAAATGACCAAGAGATAAGAATGCTAAGTTAAGTGATTAAATTTGCAGGTGATACAAAATTATTCAAAGTTGTTAAATTACAAGAGGATTGTGAAAAATTCCAAGAGGATCCTGCAAGTTGGAGACTGTGCATCCAAATGGAAGATGACATTTAATGTGGGCAAGGGCAAAGTGATGCATGAAGAGGAAAAGCAACCCAAATTATAGCTACACAATGCAAAGTTCCATATTGGAAGTCAACTCCAGGAAAAGGATCTAAGCATCATGATATATAATATGTTGAAATATGTGTGTGATGACAGCCATGAAAGCAAATAGAATGGTAGGAATGATTAGGAAAGGAATGGAGAATAAAATAGAATATCATAACGCCTCTGTATGGTCCATGGTGCAACTGCACCTTCAGTAGGAGGTTCTGTGTTAGGCAGGAGGTTGATGGCACAGTCGTATTGGTGGTGCGGTGGTAGAATATCGGCCCCTTGCTTGGAAAAGATGTCCGCGTAGGAGGCATAGTGAGGTGGCAGTCCAGCAGGAAGCAGTGCCATAGAGAAGCAGTGTTGGGAAGTTGGCAACTTCAGTCAAGAAGAGTGGCAAGAGGGACCCCATTGAGCTAATTGCAGGGATACCCAGTCAAATTGCGGAGATTGCTTCTGTAACCAGGGCAAGCCGAGCACCAGGGGATGGATGGCCTGGTGAAAGGCACCAGTGTGAAGCATGACCGGAACGGTGGTATGGGTGACTTTGCTCGGCAAGGTCTCCCCAAATATAGAGAAGAGTATGAGAGGCACCGGAGCAAGACAGGTGGGAATCTGGAGGTGTTGGACCAGCTGTTTGAGGATGAAGTTGCCCCCTGACCTGGAGTCCACCAGAGCCAGGGTGTGGAAATTCTGCTTGTCCAAGACGAGGGATACTGGAAGAATGAGTGGGGGATCAGGAGATGTCAGGCCTAGGGATAGTCCCCCAACGTGACCTAGGCCCGAGCGTTTCCCAGATGTACCGGGCGTTGAGCCAGGAGGTGCCCTGCTTCTCCGCAGTACAGGCAAAGCCTGGAACGACGGCATTGGAGGCATTCCTCAGAGGTCAATTGACCTTAACCCAACTGCATGGGCTCTTCGGAGGTACTCTTAACAGCCCCAGAAGCCTGCTTGAGAGAGAGTGAGCACTGGAGCCTCCGGGGAGCTAGTGAAGGTTTCTTAGAGGCATGTAGCTCCCGGGTCCTCTCTTGGAGTCGGCAATATATGCGGCCAGCTAGATCTATGAGGGCGTCCAGAAGTGAGGGTAGCTCACGGGCCACCAGCTCATCCTTAATTCGGTAGGCCAGACCATCCAAGAAGATTGAGATTAGGCAGTCCTCGCCCCAGTGGAGTTCCGACGCCAAGGTGCGAAACTCGATAACATCGTCCATTAGGGAACGGGAACCTTGGTGTAGGTGCAATAACGAGGAATTGGAAATAGACTGCTGCCCTGGTTCATCGAAAACTGTATGAAATAGCGATAGAAACCCCTGCAGGTTTTGCAACACAGGGTTGGTGTGCTCCCAGAGAGGAGAGGCCCAGGCCAGGGCCTTGCTGTCCAACAGGAAAAGGATATAAGTGGTCTTAGTGAGGTCATCAGGAAAGAGTACTAACTGGAGACAAAAGTGCATGTGGCACTGGATCAAGAAGCTGCGGCAGTGCTGGGGCTCCCCAGCAAAATGTGGAGCTACTGGGAGAGGCAAGATTGATTGTGCAGTCAGTGAGGAGGCGGAAAGGCCCGCAACCATGGGAGCCGATGCACCCGAGTGAATGGTGGAATCCAAACGTTGGCCAAGCTGCTCCACTGCCAAGGCAAGGGACTCCAGTACCTTCTGCTGTTCTAGTATTTTTTGGGCTAAGCCCGGTATGGCCTGCAGGGCAGAGGCCTCTGCCGTGTCCATGGGCTTGGCAATCTGTAGGAACCACGACAGACTGTGGACCCTAGCTTGAGTTGGGGTTGATGCTACCTGAGGGGGAAAACCACCACAGGTCCCCAACATCAGGAGGCAGGAGGAAGACAGGGTCCAGCTGGATCTTAGCCAAACCAGCCTATGTCTCCTCAGGTTGAGCCCTTGGGTACTGGGGCCGGCTGGTCTTAGGTGGGCCCCTGTGGAGATATATCGGTGTAAGGTCTGAGGGTGAAACTGGAGCAAAGTTCGAGGACATATGGTTGGCTGGCAGGGCAGAAGCCAGGCCAAGTTCCGGATGCCAGAGACTATCCAGAGAGGTGAACACCTGACCGAGGTCAGATGGTAGGTGGCAGGCAGGCCAGGAGCAATCTAGGCTGAAGGCACAGGGCTAGAGGCTAGCTGGCAAGGTGAAGTCCGATCCAAGGTTCTAAGGCAGGCGGCTGACAAGGGACTCCAGTACCTTCTGCTGTTCTAGTATGTTTTGGGCTAAGCCCGGTATGGCCTGCAGGGCAGAGGCCTCTGCCGGGTCCATGGGCTTGGCAATCTGTAGGAACCATGACATAGACTGTAGACCCTAGCCTGAGTTGGGGTTGATGCTACCTGAGGGGGAAAACCACCGCAGGTCCCCAACATCAGGAGGCAGGAAGAAGACAGGGTCCAGCTGGAGCTTAGCCAAACCAGCCTATGTACCCCGCAGGTTGAGCCCTTGGGTACTGGGGCCGGCTGGTCTTAGGATGGCCCCTGTGGAGATGTATCGGTCTGAGGGTAAAACTGGAGCAAAGTTTGAGGACATATGGTTGGCTGGCAAGGCAGAAGCCAGGCCAAGTTCCGGATGCCAGAGAGGCGAACACCTGACCGAGGTCAGATGGTAGGTGGCAGGCAGGCCAGGAGCAATCTAGGCCGAAGGCACAGGGCTAGAGGCTAGCTGGCAAGGTGAAGTCCGATCCAAGGTTCTAAGGCAGGCGGCTGACAAGCAGGGTGAAGTCCGATCCAAGGTTCAAAGGCAGGCGGCAGACAAGTAGGGTGAAGTCGATCCAAGGTTCAAAGGCAGGCGGCAGACAAGCAGGGTGAAGTCCAATCCAAGGTTCAAAGCCAGGAGGTCTGTCCGCAGGAAAGGCACAGGAAGCAGGGGACAAGTACCAGGTACTGGAACAGGAGTCAGGTACTGGAACAGGAGTCAGGTTCTGGAACAGAAGACCTTCCAGAAGAAGCACAGGAACCCGAGAGGAAGCAACACAGGAGACGCATTGCCAAGCCATCTGGGTACGGCCTGATGGAGCCTTAAATAGGTCTGAGATGATGACGTCATCCTCCGGGGCGGGCACAGGTTTCCCGCCGTAGGCCCTTTAAATAGTGGCTGGCGCCATGCGCGTGTGCCTAGGGGGAACCTCGGGTGGGGCTGGAAGCTGGTGGCGTCCCATGCACCAGCGAAGCTGAGGATGCCCAGCATACGAGAATGCAAGTGGACTGGAATCGGGAAGGTAGGCCGCTGCCACCAAAGACCCAGGCATGGCAAGGAGGCGTTGTTGGCCAGTTGGAGCCGGCATAGGGGTTCCGCGTATGATGAGTGCAACAATTGGTATATTTAAATAATTTTAAAGTAGGGATGTTGCACTGATTGGAGGCACAAAAGGAGGAATTAAATGATAAACTATCCGTAAAAATTAAAATGAAATAGAAAAGCAAAACAAACTTGCTGGACAGACTAGATGGACCATTTTGATGTTTATCTTCCATCATTCACTATGTTGCTATATAATTTATTGTAATACTTCAAACTCAGATACCATTTTAAATTTAGGCCATTTGATTTCAATATCCTCTGGCAGAGTAGAGAAACATGATTTCAAAGAGGCAAAGGAAACCACAATCTTGGAGGTTTTAACACTGAGAAAGTTCAGGAAAGCCTCACAATTATTATTCTCTGGCATTTCAACACCAATATTTCCAGAATCATCTGAAGTACTCAAACTTTGGACAATTTTGAAAAGCTATTTTAGATTATTTCCTGCTGAATGTATTTGCAGGCAAATAAAGGCTTTCTTTGCCTCATCATCAACTCTTTTTATAGAAGTTTAATTGAGCCTGTTAATCCTGAAGAGCTTCAGTAGTGCAAATTTTATTCCATCGGCACTTTGATCTATGAAATGCTCATCTAACATTAAGCACCTGAGGAGAAGATAATTTTCTATGCCTGGCAAAATGCTGATGATCCTTTTTTAATGGAGCATTCTTATCTAGACCCCCCCCCCCCCCCATCAATGCTGTCTCCCAATTGCAAAGAGCACCCTCAATATACACTGTATTAAACTCATCAAGTGTAGGGTCAGTATTTAGCTTAAGGCATCTGCATCAATATGGCCCCCTTTAAATATAGGCTGTTTTATCTTCTTAGATGCTAGACAATGGATTGTAGTTCGATAACAAAAGTGTTATTAATAGATGATCAGATCATGGGATTACTTTCATCAATAAAGACAAAGGCTAAAAGGAAGACCACAGAGTTAGCAAATATGGTGTCATGGGTTGAGGAAAACATAGCTGTTTTGGCCACTGCTGCCTCATTTACAGAAGTAATCTGACATGACTCTACTTAACAACTCACTCCCGATGATAGAGCTGTCCCAGAGTTTTGCAAGGAGGTAGGGATGTGAATCGTTTTTCAACGATTAAAATTATCGTCCGATAATGTTTATATCGTCTTAAATCGTTATAGAACACGATACAATAGAAATTCTAACGATTTATCGTTAAAAATCGTTAAATTGTGTTAGTGCGCACTAAATCGAGTTAGTGCGCACTAACGGGGAGTTAGTGCGCACTAACTCGAGTTAGTGCGCACTAACTGAAAATGATACAAATAAACACTTTCCAGGTCACTGAAGGTCAGTTAGGAATGAATATGTGTTCCTATTGGCTGGCTGCCCTCTTATCTATTGATGTTACCAAGGTTACCACTGAGGTGATGGTTGGGGGGATGGGAAATGGAACTGGAAACTAACAAACACCAACAGAAAATGAAACAAAGTGTTCACACTTCCCAGGTCAGTAAAGGTCACTTAGGAATGAATATGTATGTATGTATTCCTATTGGCTGGCTGTGCTCTTATCTATTGATGTTACCAATATGGTTGGGGGGATGTGAAATGGAAACAGTTGGAAGCTTGACAAAAAAAGTAATGTAATGATCAGCACTCACGTGACTAGAACTTGTTTGTTTATTATTTTTGTTAGCAGGCACCTGAAATGCTAGTGCATGTTGAATTTGCCAATCACTGTGCATTTTAGAAAGGTGGTCCTGGCTGGAACTGTACACAGTTCAAATATATGTAATTGATTGTTGGTAAGTGTATTTTTTAAGTAGCCACACTGGCACCAGTATGTTTACTTTTCCTCCTACTTAACTCACTAGCTCAGCTTTGTAAGAAGGGCTTCTCTGCTTGTGTGTTGTTTTTGTTTGGTGTGAGGAGAGCAGAAACATCAGATCTTTATTCAATCTACTACAGTCATCTCTTACAGTGCCCTATCCCTATTAATACCAGGAGTGTTGTGATCTTCCTGCACACAGTGCCCTAACCCTGATACCAGTCTGAGACAGCTCCCTCCCTGCATTACTAGTGAGAGGCTGGCTTCACAGACAGGGGGGAGCTGCCTGACCCTCACTCCTGACTTCCCCCATGTCCCAGCTAGTGAATGGTGTGTGGGTGAGGGAGGGGGGGGAGGATGGTGAAGTCTGAGACAGCTCCCTCCCTGCATTACTAGTGAGAGGCTGGCTTCACAGACAGGGGGGAGCTGCCTGACCCTCACTCCTGACTTCCCCCATGTCCCAGCTAGTGAATGGTGTGTGGGTGAGGGGGGGGAGGATGGTGAAGTCTGAGACAGCTCCCTCCCTGCATTACTAGTGAGAGGCTGGCTTCACAGACAGGGGGGAGCTGCCTGACCCTCACTCCTGACTTCCCCCATGTCCCAGCTAGTGAATGGTGTGTGGGGGAGGGGGGGGGGGAGGATGGTGAAGTCTGAAACAGCTCCCTCCCTGCATTACTAGTGAGAGGCTGGCTTCACAGACAGGGGGGAGCTGCCTGACCCTCACTCCTGACTTCCCCCATGTCCCAGCTAGTGAATGGTGTGTGGGTGAGGGGGGGGGGGGGAGAGGATGGTGAAGTCTGAGACAGCTCCCTCCCTGCATTACTAGTGAGAGGCTGGCTTCACAGACAGGGGGGAGCTGCCTGTCCCTCACTCCTGACTTCCCCCATGTCCCAGCTAGTGAATGGTGTGTGGGTGAGGGGGGGGGGGGGTGGATGGTGAAGTCTGAGACAGCTCCCTCCCTGCATTACTAGTGAGAGGCTGGCTTCACAGACAGGGGGGAGCTGCCTGACCCTCACTCCTGACTTCCCCCATGTCCCAGCTAGTGAATGGTGTGTGGGTAAGGGGGGGGGGGGGGAGGATGGTGAAGTCTGAGACAGCCCCCTCCCTGCATTACTAGTGAGAGGCTGGCTTCACAGACAGGGGGGGGCTGCCTGACCCTCACTCCTCCGGGGTATTGTGATCTTCCTGCACACAGTGCCCTATCCCTGATACCAGGGGTGTTGTGATCTTCCTGCATGCAGTGCCCTATCCCTATTAATACCAGGAGTGTTGTGATCTTCCTGCATGCAGTGCCCTATCCCTATTAATACCAGGAGTGTTGTGATCTTCCTGCATGCAGTGCCCTATCCCTGATATCGGGATGTGTGCAAGAAGATCACAACACCCCCGGTATCAGGAATAGGGCACTGTGTGCAGGAAGATCACAACACCCCCAGTATCAGGAATAGGGCACTGTGTGCAGGAAGATCACAACACCCCTGGTATTAGGGATAGGGCACTGTGTGCAGGAAGATCACAACACTCCTGGTATTAATAGGGATAGGGCACTGTGTGCAGGAAGATCACAATACCCCTGGTATCAGGGTTAGGGCACAAGTTCTAGTCACATTGACTGATCACATTACTTGTTTTGTCAAGCTACCAACTGTTTCCATTTCCCATCCCCCATATACTGTCAGTAGGAAACTTGGTAACATGAATAAATAAGAGGGCAGCCAATAGGAATACATATTCATTCCTAAACTGACCTTAACTGACCTGAAAAGTGTCAAATTGTATCATTTTCAGTTAGTGCGCACTAACTCGAGTTAGTGCGCACTAATCGGAAAAAACGATTTTTAACGATTTTTTAACTAAAAAATCGTGCCTAAGACAATTTTCTTGCCCTGCCACACGATTTCTATCGTTAAGACGATATGGAAAACGATTCACATCCCTACAAGGAGGTACTAAAGGCAGGAGGAAAGAATTAATGTAGACTTTGATGCAGAACCTTACTGAAATGTGCAGAACGCAGCAGATAACCACAATCCTAGTCACTTCATCTGGTGAAAACTGTAAGGAGCAATCTAAACACCTGAAGATATTTTGTTATCACTTCAAATGTGTCCTCTATTATGGTGTAAGTGGATGTCTGGACCTTTCTGAACATCTTTTCTGACTGAGTCCTCAAATCAGTTACTGGAGTGCGGAAACAGACTAGCATCCATATCCTATATCTTTTAAGAGGGATACATGGAGAAAATAAGTTACAGTGGCATTCCTAGTTTTAAAATATGTGGTGACCAAATGTACTGCTTTTCTTTCAGGGTGTCCTTTCTTCTAAATTCTCCAAACCACTCCCTTGTACCCATGATGGAAATCATAAGTGCTGAGTGTGAATTTGAGGTAGTCTGGGGTCAAGGTATAAACAAAAAGCAGGACTACTAAAAAAAAGGAGCCCAACAAACCAATGCAAAAATGAAAATAAGGGTTATATATTATTCATTAGGAAAAAATTATATCAAAACATTAAAGACCTGAACTAATAAATCAAAGTGAAAATTAGAATGAAAATTGGCCAGTTCATACAAGCACGTCTCCTTTAACATACTCATAAGGGACAGTGGTTCAAAAAGTAATGATGACTGGATCATTAAAAACCACTCAAAAATCATTAAAAAAATAATTGCAAAATCTTTATTTAAATCAAATTAACTCATACAAATTCAGCTAGCATTCTCCAATACATAATGGGCAGCAAGCAAAATTGAACTAAATACCTTCATTTTGAAAGAATTGATTTAAATAACAGTTTTCCAATTCCCCAACAGAGCTCTTGTTTCACAAGATAAGCTGGCTTCTTCAGGGGTGATACTTTTAGCTGGCAAACATCAAACATGCTGAAAATCATACTCAGAAGAAAATCAAACAAAATGTCTTTGCTGGACACAGCACTTTTTGAACTTGGCTTTGTAAAAACGTCATGGAGTCACGATGATGTCTAAATGCTGGCTAAGAAATGCTGTGTCTGGTGTAGACAGCAGCATCTGCTGGACTATCGATAAAGGCACCAGTAGCAGTCAATGCCCTTAGTATATAGCAAATTTACTCCAATCCTTTCCACATCCAGAAAGGAGGATCCATTTGAAAAGAGTGGTAAGCAGCTATGGCAAACTAAATAGTATGATCATACTAAACTGAACATGCGCTTTAGAGGGCTTAGCAAAGTGTAAACAGGAGGACATTCAAAATGAAAGCTTATGGACAGGAAAAGACAGTAAAATATCACCCACAGGCCTTTGAATATGAATATATATTTACATAATTCTATTTGCCTAAGAATAACACAGACAATGCATACCTTTTCGGAAAACTCTTAAACATATGTAAAATAATATTTGGATTAGGAACATTTAATTGGCAGTAAACTCAAAGAGGCGAATTTTAAAAGCACGACGCATACATTAATTAGCGGCTGCGCGAAGAAGTCAGAATTGCATGCACCAAACAGATTTTATAAGCCACCGAGATATGCGCATATCTCCTACAGCACGCACATCTTGAAGTTTTCAAAAAGGGGTGGGACTTATGTGTGGTCCAGGCGAGTCATTTCAGGGTGTGAACCTAAACTCTGTGCATAAATACTGACATGACCCAATGTGCACCAACGCCCCCTGCCATGCAACTTTTATTCTGCTATGGATGCCATGTAAGTTAACATTTAAAGAAAGCTAGGCAGAATTGCAAGGTTTTAAGGGTTGAGGCTCACTGTGGGGGGGGGGGGGGGAGTGAAGTCTATCAAAACATGGAGGTTAGAGGAACTACCTCTTCACTGAGTGAATGGGGGATGAACCGGAAAAACAGGGAATGTGTGTGCAAATCCTGTGATTTATGTGGTAGAACTGTGATTTGCATGCATATGTGCACGCCCACTTAAAATTTGTAGTACATGCATAAATGGCCAGGCTATTTTATAACGTGTCCATATGTACGCATATGTTAGAAAATGGCCGTTCCACTGGCGTGGGTTGACATATGTGCAAAAATTTGTACACACGTGCTGGTTTGTGTTATGATTATGAGAGAATGTGAACCCTGGGCTGAGATGAGAGGTGTCTCCGCCCACAGGGAGGAGCCCTGTGAGCCTCCCATCAGCAGGCGTACTCTCAGTGGCATGGGACACTAGAAGCTAGAAGTAGAGACTTTATTATGAGAAAGGAAAAGTAATGTCCACAGAATAGTAGATGACGTAGTACAGTTCTGAGCAAGGGAATTACCCAGAGAGAAACACAGCTGAGAAGATACGGTAGTGGCCCGCGGAGCGGGGTATGCCAAGGAGTCTGTACAGTAGATGCTGAGAAGTTATCAGAGATGCCGGAACCCGGAAGTGGATCCTGTAACTGTACTGAAGATATTGGGGTAGATTTTACAAAATTATGCACATGCGTACTTTTGTTCGCGCATCAGGCACAAACAAGAGTATGCGGGATTTTAATAGATACGTGCGAAGCCGCGCGTATCTGTTAAAATCCGGGATTGGCACGTGCAAGGCTGAGCAAAATCGGCAGCCTGCGCACGCCAAGCTGCGCAGCCGGCCTCCATTCCCTCCGCCTCCCCCCCACCTTCCCCTCCCTTCCCCTACCTAACCCAACCCCCCAGCCCTATCTAAACCCCCCCTACCTTTATTCCAGAAGTTACGCCTGCTCGAGGCAGGCGTAACTCATGCGCATGGATCAGCTGCTGGCGTGCCATGTTCCGGTCCGGGGGCTAGTCCGGAGGCCGCGGCCAGCCCCCCGGAACGCCCCTGGGTCAGAAACAGGCCCGCGGTCCTGACCCCGGAACGCCCCCGGATAATGTGCCGCTGCGGCACGCCCCCCCCCTCCCGACATGCCCCCCCAGGAAAGCCCCAGGACTTACGTGCATCCCGGGGCTTGCGCGTGCCACCAAGCCTATGCAAGATAGGCTCGGCGCGTGCAGGGGGGATTTGGGGTAGATTTTCAGGGGTTACACGCGTAACCTATGCGCACAACCCTTTGAAAATCTACCCCATTCTGTAATGTAGGAAAGCTGAATGGCTTCTACTGATGAATGACGGTAGTGGCCCGAGGTTGGGGTACACTGTGTGTAATCCGCAGAGCAGTTCGAATAGTAGAAGTCAGTAGAAGTACTCACAGTAGATGATTCCTGGAGAGAGATAGACCTGAGAAGCAGGTCTAGAAGCAGTCAGGCAGGAAGGCCCTCCAAGGAGCAGATAGCCGAGAACGCAGGGGAGCCCCCGAGGAGCGGGTACTCAGAGGTTCCAATTGCCAAGACCAATTCAGGAACAGGAAGTCCTTGAGTGTGGAGAATTCAGCAAGACGGAACTCCTTGCTAACTCAAAGAAGGCAAGGGCTGGTCGGGTTAAATACTGAAGTGGGTTGACGTCATCGGGAGGGGACACCCCCGAGGTTCCTGCCATGACGTCTTCAAAGAAGGCCCTTGTGCGCGCGCACGCACATGCCTAGGTAATTCTGGGTCCAAGATGGCGGTCGGCAGTGCCCACGCGTGCAGAGAACACCAGAGAGATCGGCGGGGAATGGCAGAGGCCGCCATTCTTGATGGAGAGGGGAAAAAAGAGGTGAGCATGAGAGGTCGCAGCCATCTGTGACTGACAAGCGTAACAGTTTGAAATTTACTGTCAAAGCATTTAGGAATCAAAGGATAATGCATTGAGATGGGGGAGGAGGTGTTATTACAGTGAAGTACTTCCTGAAGAGATGTTCTCAAAGGGTGGTGCCTTGAAGGATAAGGTTTGGTTGGGAGATGGGGGCTGGATGTTGGTTCTATATGGGGGCATTACTTGTGTGATCTCTGAGCAAATACCTCCAGTTTTCCTAGATAACGGCCTAATTAAAATTGGGAGATACATGTGTGGGCGGGCTACGCACCGAGTGAATTTTCAAAGGGCCGCAGCCACACACACATCTCCCGTCACACGCTCAACAAAAAAGGGGTGGGGAAGTAGTGGGGACTCGGCAGAGCGGGGTGCGGCGTGGGTGGTCTGGGTCAGGGCCAATAGGCCCTGTCCTGCTGAAGCACACCAGCAGCAGTTTGGCCCACACAACCTACTACTGCTTCGGAGAGCAGGTAATAATGCAAACAAAAAAAAACAAAGTTAGATAGAGGGATTTTAGGGATCGGGGCGGATAGGGAAAAAGGGAGGCAGGTTAGCTAAGGGGTTTAGGAAGTTCCCTCTCAGTCCGCTCCTTTTTTGGAGCGGACTGGGTTGGAACTGGGGAAAGGCCCTTTCGCATTACCATGCACTTCTTAGAAAATTTACCCCCCTTACGCATGCAAGTCAGCATCCGCATGCACATGCACGCACCAATATAAAACCGGGCCCGTGCTTGGATTTAAAAACTTACCTTTAAGTGGGCAGATTATAAACTCACAGTGGATGAGATATAAAGTCCCAAAAAATAGAAGGGACACAATGAAAGCTTTTTGAAATAAGTCTTTGGATGGCAGCAATAAAGTGTATATATCTCTATAAACAGGCATCAGCAAGCCTGACGGTGTGTCCTGCTGTGGCAAGCTAGGGCCACCCGGACAGTTCAATCATCCACCTGTAATTCAGAACAGTTTTTAAAGCACATTTTTTAAAGCATGTAAACCCAATAACCACAACAGTCTCAATTAGTGATGAGTTAGTAGTAATAAATATTGAGCCCAACACGGCCGGTGTTTCATTGACGACAGCTTCCTCCTGGGTAAAATAACTGTTGTCATTCAAGGTAGGACACAAGATCTCAGCGAGATATCTCATAACTTACTAAAATATTGTTTTTAATACCCAAAGTAATCTATTATAGTGTTGGGTAAATACTATAACTTCTGGTGTGCCTCCCTGGAAACAATGGGTTTAAACTCACTTTCCAAAAAAATAAAATTCCAGAGAAATGTCTAAATGGAAAGGGGCAGCACTCTTCCTCCAGGAGATGCATTTCCAAAGTACCAGGGAATTGTCACTCAAAACTAAGACCATTTCCTGTGCCTACTTCTCATTAGCAAAGAAAAAAAAGAGGAAAATGGGAATCCTATTGGCTAGACTTATCCCTTTTCTGTTAGAGAAATCCATCAAGGATCCAGATGGAGTTATATAATATTGATTTATTTAAGAATTTGTATTCTGGGATCCAAGATGGCGATCTGAGCAGACGTGTTTGAGTTTGCTCCCATCGGTGCCCTTTCCTTTACTTTATGCCGCATTCAGAGAGGAAACAAAGAGCTCAGGAGCATGAGTCAGTGACCGCTCTGCTGGCTCAATTTTCTTCTGGACCGATGGACGCTCACGTTGTCCAGGAGGCCAAAACTTCAGGAGGAAGCTCGCATCAGGGTGTTTGGGAGGAAGTGGAACCCACCGCCTTGTAAGAGCTACAAACAACTCTGTCCCTGGAGGATCGAAGGGCCCTGGAAAACCCAGCAGAGGCCTGCTTTTCCAGCCAGCCCATGATACATCTTTTGGGGAGAAGGGGGAAGAAACCACTGTGAGTCTGCAGAGTAGGAGTGCTCTGGGGGATTTACCAGAGCTGAGTGGAGTCTCTGCTTTTCCCGGAGAGGCAACAGATCATGCAGATCTTCATCAACTACAGCAGGAGGAAATTATTATTCCCATATTGTTGAAAAAAGACCTGGTAAAGGCCTGAAATAATTTTTTTAGATACAATTTGGGAAGCTATTCAAATCTTAAATGAAAATATATTCCAACAATTAAGACCAGTTGTGGATGTCATTAAATATATTTATTTTATTTATTTAGAAATTTTTTATATACTGCGGCACGTTATAAACATCACCTCGGTTTACATTAAACAATAATTCAGCAACTAGCTTTACATTCTAATGACCATAGAACAATACAAGAACAAATAAGTCAATGTATGATAGAACCATATAGTACAAATTAAACAAGCCTAAAATGGGTAGTAATATAGAAGGTAAGTATAAATAATATCCCCTTTATTATGGATCAGAGATTAAAAACAGTGGAACAATCTGGGACAGAAAATTAGGTAACTTGCCTTCCTTGAGAGAAGCGTTTAAGGAAACTTCTAATTTGACTCAAAATGTTATCAGAGAAAATCAGTCCATTTCTAACAAGATGAGCAGGGGTCTGCTACTTTCATGGTTCCATGGCAGGTCCTGGGTCAGCCTCCCTAGCGGGGGCTGCCAGCTACTCTAGGCCCCGGCGTCCTGCGGCGGTGGTCGCCGGGCCTTCCACTGCGCGCCAGGCCCCACGCTGAGGTTCGGCATCCTCACCGATGCTAGCCACGCCCCTACGTGCATGCACGCAGACCACCTGGCCTATTGTAGGACCAGGGGCGGGTCTCAGCTCCACGGCACACCCTGATTGATCCCCCGATATAAGGAAGTTCCTGGTTGTGCTTCCTTGCCTTGGCAATCGGGACACTTGTCTTGTTCCTAGTCTCGTTCCAGGATCCTTCCGTTCCAGTCCTGCTCCTGCCTTGTTCCCGCATCCTAGTTCCTGCTCGTCTTGTACCTGTGTTCGTCTGTACCTTTCCCCAGATAGTACCTCCGGACTGTCTGGTAATGACCTCAGCTTGTTCCTTGACCTGCCTGCCTGCCTGCCGCCTGCCTCAAGATCTCAGCTTGTTCATAAGAACATAAGAAATTGCCATGCTGGGTCAGACCAAGGGTCCATCAAGTCCAGCATCCTGTTTCCAACAGAGGCCAAACCAGGCCACAAGAACCTGGCAATTACCCAAACACTAAGAAGATCCCATGCTACTGATGCAATTAATAGAAGGCTATTCCATAAGTAAACTTGATTAATAGCAGTTAATGGACTTCTCCTCCAAGAACTTATCCAAACATTTTTTTGAACTCAGCTACACTAACTGCACTAACCACATCCTCTGGCAACAAATTCCAGAGCTTTATTGTGCGTTGAGTGAAAAAGAATTTTCTCCGATTAGTCTTAAATGTGCTACTTGCTAACTTCATGGAATGCCCCCTAGTCCTTCTATTATTTGAAAGTGTAAATAACTGATTCACATCTACTCATTCAAAATCTCTCATGATCTTAAAGACCTCTAGCATGTCCCCCCTCAGCCATCTCTTCTCCAAGCTGAACAGCCCTAACCTCTTCAGCCTTTCCTCATAGTGGAGCTGTTCCATCCCCTTTATCATTTTGGTTGCCCTTCTCTGTACTTTCTCCATCACAACTATATCTTTTTTGAGATGCGGCGACCAGAATTATACACAGTATTCAAGGTGCGGTCTCACCATGGAGCGATATAGAGGCATTATGACATTTTCTGTTTCATTAACCATTCCCTTCCTAATAATTCCTAACATTCTGTTTGCTTTTTTTTTACTGCTGCAGCACACTGAGCCAACAATTTTAAAGTATTATCCACTATGATGCCTAAATCTTTTTCCTGGGTGGTAGCTTCTAATATGGAACCTAACATCGTGTAACTACAGCAAGGGTTATTTTTCCCTATATGCAACACCTTGCACTTGTCCACATTAAATTTCATCTGCCATTTGGATGCCCAATCTTCCAGTCTTGCAAGGTCCTCCTGTAATGTATCACAATCCGCTTGTGATTTAACTACTCTGAATAATTTTGTATCATCCGCAAATTTGATAACCTCACTCGTCGTATTCCTTTCCAGATCATTTATATATATATTGAAAAGCCCCGGTCCAAGTACAGATCCCTGAGGCACTCCACTGTTTACCCTTTTCCACTGAGAAAATTACCGGTAACTGTTTAATCCTACTCTCTGGTTCCTGTCTTTTAACCAGTTTGTAATCCACAAAAGGACATTGCCTCCTATCCCATGACTTTTTAGTTTTCTTAGAAGCTTCTCATGAGGGACTTTGTCAAAAGCCTTCTGAAAATCCAAATACACTACATCTACCGGTTCACCTTTATCCACATGTTTATTAACTCCTTCAAAAAAATGAAGCAGATTTGTTAGGCAAGACTTCCCTTGGGAAAATCCATGTTGACTGTGTTCCATTAAACCATGTCTTTCTATATGCTGTATGATTTTGATCTTGAGAATAGTTTCCACTATTTTTCCCAACACTGAAGTCAGGCTCACTGGTCTATAGTTTCCTGCATCGCCCCTGGATCCTTTTTAAATATTGGGGTTACATTAGCCACCCTCCAGTCTTCAGGTACAATGGTTGTTTTTAATGATAGGTTACAAATTTTAACTAAAAGATCAGAAATTTCATTTTTGAGTTCCTTCAGTACCCTAGGATGCATACCATCCAGTCCAGGTGATTTGCTACTCTTTAGTTTGTCAATCTGGCCTACATCTCCCCAACATCCTCATTAGTAAACACGGAAGCAAATAATTCATTTAGTCTTTCTGCAATGGCCTTATCTTCCCTAAGAGCCCCTTTAACCCCTCGGTCATCTAATGGTCCAACCGACTCCCTCACAGGTTTCTTGCTTCAGATATATTTTAAAAAGTTTTTATTATGAGTTTCTGCCTCTATGTCCAACTTCATTTCAAATTCTCTCTTCGCCTGTCTTTTCAATGTTTTACACTTAACTTGACAATGCTTAAGTTTTACACTTAACTTGACAATGCTTATGTTTTATCCTATTTTCTTCAGATGGATCCTTCATACAGCCAGAAAAATGTGAGCTAAAAAATGAGCTGGCCCTGGAGCTATTCCTGATCCCATTCTGACTGGCCCAATGGACTCTCACGTTATTAGGGCTTGGCAACAATTGTCGATTGAGCAGCATGGGGGCACTGACATCTCACTCTTGCTGATAAAGAAAGCAGCCCCGGCAAATCCTGCATTGCAGAGAAGCCCAGAAGAGGAAGTGGCCACAATGTCTACTGAAGTTGCAGACAAAGGGAATGGTCAGCCAGGGAACCCATCCAGGAGACAACATCGATGACACTGCTCAGAAGATTAGCGGTGATTTTGCCGGCAGCATAGCCTTAGGAGAATGTGGTGTACCTAGACAAAAGATTTCCACACCTAGAAAGATAGCTTCTGACTTTCAAATGATTAACTCTATTAATGTAACACTAGACTCACTTTGGGAGGCTATAGAGGGATCGGGGAAGTATATTTCAGGGCAAATTGGTTCATATTCTGAGAAATTACAAGATTATGAAGATGATATTCAAACATTGAAAAAAACAACAACTAGTTTGACCCATCAGAATCTTGATAATAAAAATCTAGTAGAGTCTAGTAAAAATATACAACATACTCTAGTTAAAGATAACTTGAACTAACAGGTCAAATTAGAGAATATAGAAAATACATTAAAGGGGAAAAATTTGTGTTTTGTGAATTTCCCACAATTACCTCTTATATCCCCCAAGGAGATATATAAAAGATATTTAAGAGAAATCTTGAAAGTACCAGAAGAGAATATTCCACCAGTTACTAGGGTATTTTATATACCCTATAAAGATCAGAAAAATGATATAGTTAGAGATGTGAGCAGAGAGGCTAAAGCAGATCAAGTAGAAATAGCTGCTAGATTAAATTAATCTGAAATACTTGAAACATCTGATTCAGTGTTGGCTAAACAGCCACCATGATAGTTATATTCACATTAGAGCCCGATAGGGACTGGATTTTAAACCTATTCTTTAAAAATATAATGCATACTTTTTTAAGTTTGCAAATCAGGATTTTTACAGATGTTTCAAAAATTACCCAAAAGAAGAGAAAGCAATTTCTACTTCTTAGACCTCTAGCTTTACAGTTGTGGGTAACATTTCAACTAAAATGTTCCTGTCAGTGCCTGGTATCCTATAAAGGTAATACATTTTTCTTTTTTATACCCTCTCTAGCTTGCTGAATTTTTAGATAAGAAAAAAGTAGAAATAGAAAAAGAACAGGGTAGTGAGAAGAGAGACATAGGGCCTCATTTTCCAATATCGCAGTGGTAACGCATGAGGGGGCATGTCCTATGCAAATAAGGCATTTTTCGTGCAGTGGGGAAACATCGCCACACGCGATGTTTTCGCCATTCGTGGAACTGGAGTCGCAAATCGCGAAAACATCGTGCACCGCGATAAAACAACCAATGAATCATCGCAGTACACGAAAGTGTCCAGCCAGGAGTATTGCGGTCCACGATATTCCCAGACAGCCTGTATCAGAGAGAGAGAGAGAGAGAGAGAGATATGCAAGCTAGGATGCAAGCTAGGTTGAGAGAATGTTGCCCAAATCTCTTCTTGGAGTGAGTGTCCTCACTCCGACGGCCAGCAAATCTTCACTAGAGACCACTGTTCTTTCCGTAGGTCTCATGTTGAATGTGAAAGTGGCCCACAACCCCCTACGCTCATACCACCTCGAGTTACTAGGTGGCCCTCCCATAGGGATACAAATACCTGTCTAGGGCATAGGCATTATAGGCTCTCTCTCTCTCTCTCTCCCCCCAGGATACTGAAACAGGCTGTCTGGGAATATCATGAACCACAAATTTATCTCCTGCAGTAACTCCTTAGAAAATGACCCCCATAGGCCTGGATTCTCTAAGGTTGCAGACCTTAGAGAATCTGGCAGTAGCGGGGGGAGCGGGCTAGCTTTCGCACCAAATAACTACACCATAAAAGGTGCGGCAAGCGATGTCTAGGCTGAGTTGGCACCACCTCAACTCCTCCTCTTCTGGGGCCAACTCCACCCCCATTTAGTGATCGTGTGTGATTGCTTTTGAAAACAACCCCCATAGTTTGATATACATAACATCTCCATTACAAGGTATGTTTCCCCTCTAGATTAAAGAAGCTTAGCTATTTGCAAACTAATGGATTCAAATTATTTCACAATATTATATTGTATAATTTAATTTGGATTTCCTTCTCTTTAGGACTTAATTTGAGGATATTGAGCAAATGTATTCTTTTTCTTTAATATGTTAAGAAGTGGTATGATTCTTTTGTAATGATCATGGACCTCAAATTTCTAAATCAAATAAAATGTTTCTTGATTGTAAAATAAATAAATTAAAAATTAAAAAAAAAAACCTTCCACTTTAATAGTTTCCTACTAGAATCTGACAAGGAATGGATTTTGAGGATGTTTTTTCGAAATCGTATAGAGACGTTCCTGGATATGAAAGTCACTATGAAACTCAGTTGAAGTGGAGACAATTTCTTCAATTAAGATCCCAAGTTTTACAACCTGATGCCCTTTTCTTATTACAATATCCATGCAAATGTGTGGTTAAATATCAGAATTTGACCTATATTTTTATATTACCTCTCAAATTATTACTTTTTTGAAGGGTAAAGAATTTCCTGTAACTTCTTCTTCTCCTATAGCTGCTGATTAAGTGTTATTTATCTGTAGCTTTAATCGATCATTTAAATATTGGTTCCTATGTCAGATCCTTTATTTTATTTGTATATGTTATTCCTGTGGGTGTGGTTGGATCCATTATTTGGGGACTTGATATGCAGAGGTATTTTTCTGTTATTGTGTTATTTTATCTCTCTCATATTGTTACCTGTCTCTGCTTGCAAATTCAAGTATTTTCTTGAAATATAATGAGCAAATCCATAAATTAAAAATAATAAAAAAATGTATATTCTGCTTGTATCCATTGTTCATGGCAGATGATATTTATAAAAAACATACATAATAAAGCCATTAAAACAGAATAAAACTCAAATATTAAAAAAATACAAGAACATATAAAATAAAACAAAATACACATTAAAATGATAAAAAATATTCATCGTCAAGACAAAAACTATAGGTCATTGTGCTTAAGTTAAAACATAAACCAGCACCAAGGAAATACTACAGGACTAATCTTGAAAAGAATCCAAAGGGACAATCCTAAATAAAAACATTACATCTTCTATATCATATCCTCAGAAATATGTTAATAAGAGAATAATATAAAACTAAGAGAAATGCATGAATGCTTTTAGACATGTGCTACCTATAAATAAACATCATGACTAGCCTGACACATCTTCTTAAAGACTGCTTGAAAAAAGTGAGTTTTCATAACTTTTTTAAGGTAATATGTTATGGGGTAGATTTTCAGACGAGCGCGAACAGCCTACTTTTGTTTGCGCTCCAGGCGCAAACAAAAGTACGCTGGATTTTAGTAGATACGCGCGTAGTCGCGCGTATCTACTAAAATCCTGGATCGGCGCGCGCAAGGCTATCGATTTCGTATAGCCTGCGCGCGCCGAGCCGCGCAGCCTACCCCCGTTCCCTCCTAGGCCGCTCCGAAATCGGAGCGGCCTAGAAGGGAACTTTCCTTTGCCCTCCCCTCACCTTACCCTCCCTTCCCCTACCTAACCCACCCACCCGGCCCTGTCTACACCCCCCCCTTACCTTTGTCGGGGGATTTACGCCTCCCAGAGGGAGACGTAAATCCCCGCGCGCCAGCGGGCCTGCTGCGCGCCGGGCGCGACCTGGGGGCGGGTACGGAGGGCGCGGCCACGCCCCCGGGCCGTAGCCACGCCCCCGTACCCGCCCCCAAAACGCTGCCGACACGCCCCCGGAACGCCGCGACGACCGGGCCCGCCCCCCGACACGCCCCCGACACGCCCCCCTCCGAGAACCCCGGGACTTACGCGAGTCCGGGGCTCTGCGCGCGCCGGGAGGCCTATGTAAAATAGGCTTCCCGGCGCGCAGGGCCCTGCTCGCCTAAATCCGCCCGGTTTTGGGCGGATTTAGGCGAGCAGGGCTCTGAAAATCTACCCCTATGCTTCTAATAGAATCAGGGATCTCATTCCATAACTGAGGTTCAAATATGGAAAAGACATGATTGTGGTCTTCTGATAAATAGACAGAGCAAAAGGAGGGAACATCTAATAAAAATTGATTAGGAGAATGGAGGGTGTGAGTGAAACATAGAATTTTAAGATTGCCCTTACTCAAGGTGAAAGATTGTGATGTAACAATTTATGAACCAACATAACAATTTGCTCTGAATGCACTATTGAAGAATTGAATGCACTATTGAATGCACTATTGAAGAATTGAAGAAATGTGAATGTGAGGGCCAAGTCCAATTAAAAGTCTGGCAGCTGAATTTTTTACCATGTTAGCCGTAGGGGTAGGCATTTACCATGTTAGCCGTAGGGGTAGGCATTCACTTGCAACAAAATAGGAATTACTGGTGATATTTCTTATTTCATTGCATATCAAGAATAACTAAAAGTGATAGGAAAAATAATGAAATTTCATGTAGTTTTTTCTATCTTATTTTGGTGGAAGCAAACAAAGCAAGTTAAAAAAAACAAACAAAAAACAGAACCCACCGCAACCCTGCTTCCATTCAGGTCTAAAGTTATCCAGCTAGCATAGCTGGATATATGTGATATTTGGCTGCATTAGCTTGATAACTCAGCTCCTCACTGGAATGCCCCTGACTCACCCTTTTTTATCCGGCAAATTGACCTGGGCCACCAGCACTCTGCTGCATCATTCTTAAAGCTGTTTCTCTCAGTCCTGCAGGGCCTGGCCTGCCCTGAGCTCCTCTCCTCTGGCTAGGGTGTAGCTGAATTGAGCAGTGTAGCATATCTCTCCTGTGGTTGAGAGGAAAAGGAATTGGCCTGTGTGCATTTCTTTCATGCTCTGGTAGGGAATTTTCATGCACCTGCTGTTTCTATGAGGCTTAGCTCAGATTGCCATGCACTATCCTGGGCTTCTCTCTTCTCCTCTGCTCTGATTGGGCCAAATTGACTTCTGAGGCTGTGATCTCCTGCAACCTTGTAGTTCAGACAGCTTTCACCCATGGGCTTCAAAGGCAGGAAAAGAGGCAGTGCCAGTAGTAGGAGCAGCTGCACTACAGCACCCTTTGGATACAGTGGCACCTATAGCCTAAGCTATTACTTTGGCCTGGAGCATAGTTTGGGTGGGGAAAATAATCAGGTGTCATATTGATTTTCAGTGTGAAATATTTAATTTAGGACCTCATTTACTAAGCATTTTTTCCATAGACACAGAGTGGGAAAAAGCGTCAGTAAGGGGGTCATTTTCCAAGTGGATCGCACGTGATAAGGGACGTTTCGCATGCAAAACGTCCCTTATCATGTGCGATACCAAGATCGGGGCGGTGTCAGCCCCGAAAGAGGAGGAGTCGGGGAAGCACTGGGGCTGACGCAGCGAAGACTTCGCCAACAGCGAAAGGTACGCTGCGTTTTCGCTGCCAGTTTCGCGTCAACTAACAAACCTTTTATGGTGTAGTTATTTGGTGAGATGACGGCAGCGATCGCACCGCAGAGGTGCGATCGCTGCCGGCTATCGCAGGACCACCTCCCCCCATTTTGCCCCCCCCCCCCCCCGTCCTTTACCGCCGAATTCACTATGCCTTGCGGCATTAGTAAATCCAGCCCTAAATCAGGCCCTTAGATGTCTAAGTGAAGCACATGGGATTTTTGCAAACTTACTGTAATCCCTGTTCATATTGAGATTTTTAGACTGATTGGACTCATTGCTTCTATTGGGAGGACTGTCCAAAGGTTGACTCCCACTTAAAGAAGCACTTTGCAATATAACATAATATAGTGTAAAAAGTAGTTCTTCATTGAGTTGTAGCCTGCTCCTTCTCAAGTATTTAGTATACACTTGGGAAAATTCAGGAGAAAACAGAAAATACCTATGGTTATTCATAATGGCTTGAAGATTAATAGTTCAGATGAAAAGGTAAGGACAGAAAGTAAAATAGTCAGAGTAAGATAAACAGAAAGAAAGAATCCTGTCATTACTGTGATTAGTACTCTAGACTCAGAAGCTGATCTCTAAAGAACTATAGTTTAGTTAAAACATAATGATTAAAGTTGATAAATATAAACCTTGTTGAAAGAAAAATTTGAATACCATAGGACTTTATTCAATAAATATTTTTTTCCATAAGCCCACTACTTTCATTCTAAAGCTCCATCAGATCACTTAAAATGTAATTACCAGTTGTCTATAAATTGTTATTACTGAATTCAATTTATGCTTCACTGAGCTAATTATTTTTTAACAGAAAATATATTAAATTCTTTCACTAAATCTCCTTCAGTCTTCATAACTGGTAACACTGCTTCACAATAGTAATGGAGAAGAAAGGTACAATGGTATATAATAAGAAAATTAAGTAGGTAGCTGGAAATATCTGAAAAATAACAAAGAATCTTCACATCTTTGTAGCATTTTGATGTGGTATGTGTATTTAATTTACATCATAAACATTTTCTATATAACAGAAACTATTTTCCCAGTGAGCTCAAGTGCTAACATAACTTTCAATTCCACTCCTTTTGAAGCAAAATTTATCTTTGCAACTGAATGGTAGATTTTGTGAAATATCTAGGGGCAAAAAATTTCATGGAATGTTACAAAGCTGTTTCAGATAAATTATTACCCATTCATACAGAAAACACAAGAGGATTTATTTAAATAGCAGGACTTTTAAGCAGAATAATGAGTTTAAAAATTAATATCCTACCAGGGTTTACTTATTGTTTTTAATCTTTGATAATTCCAATTCCAAATTGAATACTCAGTCATCATCAAAAAAGGACATGCCAATATTATCATTTTTCTAAATTTTCAGATTTTGATATCATCCACAAAAAGGCAAACATTTCCCAATAGCCCTTTTGCAACATCACTTATGAAAAGGTTCAACAGAACTGGACCAAGGACCAATCCCTGTGGGACACACTGGTACCACCCTTTTTTTCAGAGTGAACTCCATTTATCCCACTGTCCTTTGTTGCCTTCTACTCTGCTAATTCTTACCCAGTCAATCACTTTTTGAGGCAAAGAAAATTCTAATTACAATCCATGCCAAATTAGAAAAAAATATTTCAACCCTCATCTGGCTTCTCCTGTGTCACTTTCTCATCCATCTCTTTCTCCCTTTTTTGGCAAACAAGTAGAAAACCTCCTCCTTCTCCATGCAATGCACTTGAGATCTTCTCCATGTGGATTGAGGAAACTTTTGGCAACCAACTGCTCTGTTCCTACTGTAGGGCAGCAAAACAGACAGGTTATTTTTTAAGCCTAGAAAAGTAATCCTGGTAGCTATGTCTAAAACCCCTAGTATTCTGTGACAATTTTTCAAGATTCGGCAGCAAGTGTTAACAAATTCTGTGGTAGATTTTTCAAAACTATAACTGCAATTATGTGTCAAATAAGCACAACTTTGCATAAAGATTTATACCTCTGATTATACAAAATAGTCATTTTTTTAAATTATTCATATTTGTTTTTAAACAATATTTGAACTATATACAAATAAAAAATGTACCAAGTACAAAAATCAGTGTATCAAATTAAGGCCTGGATTCACCATTCTAATGCAGAATGGTGAATCCAGCAAAAATGGGGGGTGGAGGGGGGGAGGGGGAGCGGGCCTGCAAAAGCCAATGCAATTAGGCCTCAGTCATTTCACTTCTAAAGAGAGACGAACTTGAAGGAGATTGGGACTATGCATGTATTGTGGACAAGCTGGTCATGCTGTTCAAACATGCCCTATATGTCCGGAAAACTGGCAGACCTGTGGGAAGACTCTTCTTAGGTCTAACTGCACCCTCTCCTCCACTCTCTCACCCAGTATCCTTAATCTGCGGACCTCTAGAATACCAGACCCTTGCCTTAGTGGACTCTGGGGCAGGGGAAACTTCATTTTGAAACGTCTAGTGGAACATTTGCGGATCCCCACCACTACCATGACGTCTCCTCTACTTCTGTCCTCTATTCATGAAAAGCCCTTACCGGGTGAAGTAACCCTGCTTACAGAACCAGTGAGCCTACATACTGGTGCTCTTCATACAGAGACTATTTCCTTCTTTGCGCTAGAGAAGGCCATGCACCCCTTGGTCCTTGGGCTACCATGGCTGCAGAAACATATGCCACAATTCAACTGGACCACTTTGGAGCTTTCACATTGGGGCCCAGATTGCCATGGCAAATGTCAGATGGAGGTCTCTCCTATACCATGCATGCCAACTATCCCATTGTTGCCTGGGTTGCCGCCTCAATATACATCTTTTCAAGATGTGTTCTCCAAAGAAGCCACTGATGTACTACCTCCTCATAGATCCTACGACTGCGCCATCAATTTGAAGCCTAATACGGAACCACCCAAAGGAAGGGTTTATCCTCTCTCTGTTGTAGAGAATAAAGCGATGTCAGAGTACATCCAGGAGAATCTCCAGAAAGGCTTCATAAGACCTTCCAAGTCTCCTGCCGGAGCATGCTTCTTCTTCATGGAGAAGAAGGACAGACATTACGTCCATGCATTGATTACAGAGGTCTGAATGAAATCACTATAAAGGATCGCTATATCCCTTACCACTTATCTCAGAGCTATTCGATAGATTACAGGGAGCCAAGATATTCTCCAAGCTTGACCTCAAAGGAGCATATAACTTAGTTCGCATCCACTCTGGCGATGAATGGAAGACGGCTTTTAATACCCGAAATGGGCACTTTGAATATCTGATGATGCCCTTCAGCTTGTGCAATGCCCCGGCCGTCTTCCAAAACATGTAATTCAGAAGCCAATGTCTTGAATTCTATGGTGAAGTCTGGTAAAGGTTTATTACCTTGTTTCAGATGAACCAAAGTTGATCCTGCTGTAGTATACCGGGCAGGGTCATCAAATACTGATTTGAACAGTTCAAGAAACCCGGCAAGATCATTCAGGATAGGGTCATTGTGCTCCCACAGCGGTGAGACCCAAGCCAGTGCTCTTCCGTCCAGATACGAAAGGATATAGGTGGTCTTGGCATATGCTGTAGGGAAATGATTAGGTTGCAGAGAAAAGTGCATGCAACATTGATTGATGAATCCTCTACATTTCCACACTTCACCCGAGAAGCATGTTGGAACAGATAGAGGCACTGTAGCCTTGACAGTCACTTCAGGCAGTGTAACTTCTTTACCTGCAATAGTCGGTCTGTGCATGTAGCTGGTTAAAGGCAACAGTCAGGTAATCCAATGAATTCTGTTGTTCGGAGATTCGCTGGGCCAGGTCCGGAATGGCCTGCAAAGCGGTGAGCTGAGCTGAATCCATGGAGTTAGCAATCTGTTATGGTTTCGGGGTGTTGGAATGAATTCTTGGGTACTGCAGAGATGGCCACTCACACAGGGAGGAGCCCCGTGAGGAACCACAGTACTAGGTTAGGCTCTATACACGCAGACACATGGAATTTGTGTTTATTATACAGCTTGGTGGTACTGCCCAGGGGTGGCAGCAGTGAGGTAACCCAGTAGAGTAGTCCAGGGGTTCTCGGCAGAGGAGACCCATCCCATGCTCCAACAGATGGTAAGCTGTGCTGGGTAGAGGAGAGAGTCCTGAATGTAGACTCGCAGCGCAGAAGCTGGAGGTGAGACAAGCTGACAAGGTTAGTTTACTCACTGAATAGATAGCTGTATATGATGAAGATCCTGGCAGGCAAAAGTAGTTGGTTTGCAGCCACCAATGCAGGGAGAGCAGGCCCTCAAGGAGTGAGTACCCAGGTAGAGGTGAATGGCCCCGGAGGGCAAAGAGAACTTCCAGCGGCAGCAAGGAAGCAGCAGAGCAGCTTAGACAGGAGGCAAATCCAATCCTTGCTAACTCAGGGCCTTATTTTCTAAGGCTATCGCATGCCTGCTACCCCTCAGTTAGCGCCGGGATTCACTAAGCCTTGCGGCATTAGTGAATCCATGCCTCAGTTTGTTAGCAAACAAAGGGCAGGCTAAATACCCAGATGGCGTGACGTCACTTGGAGGAGCCGCCCCCGAGGTTCCCACCATGATGTGGATAAAGAATTGGGTGGCATTCTCGTGCACACCCTTGGAGACCCTCAGGAGAAACATGGCGAACACCATCACCATAGTCGTTCCAGGGATGCTGGAGAGAGTGGCATGATGATGTGACAGCAACCATCTTCCCAAGTCTTGTGGAGAGAGAAGGAAGAAAGGTTGCATCCTTCGGTCTCAGACGGCTTTGACAAAGGTCGAAGCCGTCTGAGACCGAAGGATGCAACAGTTACTATATCTATTAGGTAAAGAATTGGGAATTACAATGCAGAGACATGCCAAAGATGGTTACATATTATTTTAAATTAGGAGTTGATTTAATTCAGTGCCTTATAAAGGAATTATGTTCATCCCCTTTTGAGATAAAAATGATTGTTCAGTTTGCCTCTTGGACACAAAAATGCTAACCTTTACAGCATAAATTGGATTTTTTTTTTATTGTTTTCTAGTAAAACTGCAAAGGCAAAAATCTATCCAATAACAATATCTAATTTCCTTTAATAAAAGTATGACCACAACCCAATTTACCTCCAAAGCAGATAATCTATAGTTCATCTTGAAATGCTATAGACTGACATTTAGACATCACAGTATTTTGTGCTTCTTAAGATTCAGAAGAAACTGGATTTTTTTGTTTGTTTTCACTACATTCAGATTTTACAGCTTTCATTTATTTTTATTGACACATGATTCTTGGATGAGGATCAAACATAAGAACATAAGAAATTGCCATGCTGGGTCAGACTAAGGGTCCATCAAGCCCAGGATCCTATTTCCAACAGAGGCCAAACCAGGCCACAAGAACCTGGCAAGTACCCAAATACTAAGAAGATCCCATGCTACTGATGCAATTAATAGCAGTGGCTATTCCCTAAGTAAACTTGATTAACAGCAGTTACTGGACTTCTCCAAGAACTTATCCAAACCTTTTTTGAACCCAGCTACACTAACTGCACTAACCACATCCTCTGGCAACAAATTCCATAGCTTTATTGTGCGTAGAGTGAAAAATAATTTTCTCCGATTAGTCTTAAATATGCTACTTGCTAACTTCATGGAATGCCCCCTAGTCCTTCTATTATTCGAAAGTGTAATAAACCAATCTACTCGTTCAAGACCTCTCATGAACATAAAGACCTCTATCATGACCCCCCTCAGCTGTCTCTTCTCCAAGCTGAACAACCCTAACCTCTTCAGCCTTTCCTCATAGGGGAGCTGTTCCATTCCCTTTATCATTTTGGTTGCCATTCTCTATTCCTTCTCCATTGCAACTAAACTATATCTTTTTTTGAGATGCGGCGACCAGAATTGTACACAGAATTCAAGGTGCGGTCTCACCATGGAATGATATAGAGGCATTATGACATTTTCCGTTTTATTAACCATTCCCTTCCTAATAATTACTAATGTTCTGTTTGCTTTTTTGATGGCTGCAGCACACTGAGCCAACAATTTTAAAGTATTATCCACTATGATGCCTAGAGATTTTTCCTGGGTGGTAGCTCCTAATATGGAACCTAACATCGTGTAACTACAGCAAGGGTTATTTTTCCCTATATGCAACACCTTGCACTTGTCCACATTAAATTTCATCTGCCATTTGGATGCCTAATCTTCCAGTCTTGCAAGGTGCTCCTGTAATGTATCACAATCCGCTTGTGATTTAACTACTCTGAATAATTGTGTATCATCCGCAAATTTGATAACCTCACTCGTCGTATTCCTTTCCAGACCATTTATATATATATTAAAAAGCACCAGTCCAAGTACAGAACCCTGAAGCACTCCGCTGTTTACCCTTTTCCACAGAGAAAATTGACCATTTAATCCTACTCTCTGGTTCCTGTCTTTTAACCAGTTTGTAATCCACGAAAGGACATTACCTCCTATCCCATGACTTTTTAGTTTTCTTAGAAGCCTCTCATGAGGGACTTTGTCTAACGCCTTCTGAAAATCCAAATAAACTACATCTACTGGTTCACCTTTATCCATATGTTTATTAACCCCTTTAAAAAAATGAAGCAGATTTCTTAGGCAAGATTTCCCTTGGGAAAATCCATGTTGACTGTGTTCCATTAAATCATGTCTTTCTATATGCTCTACGTTTTTGATCTTGAGAATAGTTTCCACTATTTTTCCCGGCACTGAAGTCAGGCTCACTGGTCTATAGTTACCCGAATTGCCCCTGGAGCCTTTTTTAAATATTGGGGTTACATTGGTCACCCTCCAGTCTTCAGGTACAATGGATGATTTTAATGATAGGTTACAAATTTTAACTAATAGATCAGAAATTTCATTTTTGAGTTCCTTCATTACCCTAGGATGTATACCATCCGGTCCAGGTGATTTGCTACTATTTAGTTTGTCAATCTGGCCTACTACATCTTCCAGGTTCACAGTGATTTTGTTCAGTTCATCTGACTTATCACCCCTGAAAACCATCTCCGGAACTGGTATCCCCCCAACATCCTCATTAGTAAACAAGGAAGCAAATAATTCATTTAGTCTTTCTGCAATGGCCTTATCTTCCCTAAGAGGCCATTTAACCCCTCGGTCATCTAATGGTCCAACCGACTCCCTCACAGGTTTCTTGGTTTGCGTATATTTTTAAAAGTTTTTATTACGAGTTTTTGCCTCTATGGCCAACTTCATTTCAAATTCTCTCTTGCCTGTCTTATCAATGTTTTACACTTAACTTGAAAATGCTTATCCTATTTTCTTCAGATGGATCCTTCTTTCAATTTCTGAATGATTGTTTTGGCTAAAATAGCCTCTTTTACCTCACCTTTTAACCATGACGGTAATCATTTTGCCTTCCTTCCACCTTTCTTAATGCGTGGAATACATCTGGATTGCATGTATAGGATTGTATGTTTAAACAATGTCTATGCCTGTTGAACACTTTTAACCTTTGCAGCTGTACCTTTCAGTTTTTTTCTATTTTCCTCATTTTATCAAAGTTTCCCTTTTGAAAATTTAGTGTTAGAGCTGCAGATTTACTTTTTGTCCTCCTTCCAGTTATTATTTTACATTTGATCATGTTATGATCACTATTGCCAAGTGGTCCCACCATCATTACCTCTCTCACCAAATCCTGCATTCCCCTAAGAATTAAATCTAAAATAGCTCCATCTCTTGTTGGTTCCTGAACCAATTGCTCCATGAAGCAGTCATTTATTACATCCAGAAACTTTATGTCTCTAGCAAGTCCTGATGTTTCATTTACCCAGTCAATATTGGAGTAATTGAATTCTCCCATTATTATTGCACTGCCAAATTGGTTAGCTTCCCTGATTTCTCTTAGCATTTCATCATCTGTCTGAGCATTTTGTCCAGGTGGAAGGTAGTATACTCCTATCACTATACTCTTACTATACATACATGGGATTTCCACCCATATCAATTCTACTGAGCATTTAGGCTCTTGTATGATCTTTATCCTGTTGGACTCTATACCCTCTCAGACATAAATGGCGCCGGCCATATGGCCATATTGCCGTACAGCAAAATGGCGCCGGCCATACGGCAACACAATTCGAGTGCAGGAGGTCGTTCCCGGACCCCCACTGGACTTTTGGCAAGTCTTGTGGGAGTCAGGAGGCCCCCCCAAGCTGGCCAAAAGTCCCTGGGGGTCCAGCAGGGGTCCGGGAGCGATCTCCTATGCTCGTGACATCGGGGAACAGGAACCAAAATGGCGCCGGCGCTACCTTTGCCCTTTCATATGACAGGGCAAAGGTAGCGCCGGCACCATTTTCTATCAACGCGCCCAACGCCCGAGAGTGGAATATCACAACGGGACCCCCCACTGGACCCCAGGTAATTTAAGACATTTGGGGGGGTCGGGAGGGTGGGGGATTTATTTTAAAGGGTCAGGGTGGGTTTTAGGGATACAGTTCTTTCGGATTTCCACACCCCATGTGCATGACTCTGCACTTCTTGGCAGTGAATCTCAGCTGCCATATCTTCGACGATTCTTCCAGCTTCCTAAAATCCATCTCATTCTCTCCACTCCTTCCGGTGTGTCCACTCTGTTGCAGATCTTAGTGTCATCCACAAAAAGACAAACCTTATCTTCTATCCTGTCCGCAATGTCACTCACAACGATATTGAACAGGACTGGTCCCAACACCGATCCCTGCGGCACTCCGCTTCGGCGCTTAACACTGCTCTCTCTTCAGTGTAAGTTCCATTTACCATCACACATTGTTTTCTGTCCGTCAACCAGTTTGCAATCCAGGTCACCACCTTGGCACTCACTCCTAAGTTTCTCATTTTATTCACCAGTCTCCTGTGAGGGACCATATCAAAAGGCTTGCTGAAATCCAAGTAGATGACATCAAGTGTTCTTCCTTGATCCAATTCCTTGGTTACCCAGTCAAAAAAGTCAATCAGATTTGTCTGACAGGATCTTCCCCTGGTGAATCCATGCTGCCTCTGGTCCAGCAATTCTCACGACTGTAGATAGTTCACTATTCTTTCTTTCAAGTGATTCCATTTCTTTTCCCACCACCGAGGTGAGGCTGACTGGTCTGTAGTTACCAGCCTCTTCTCTGTTCCCACTCTTGTGAAGCGGGACTACCACCGCTCTTCTCCAATCACTCAGCACCACTCCTGTTTCTAAGGATCTATTGAACAGGTCACACAATGGACCCACCAGCACATCTCTAAGCTCCCTCAGTATCCTGGGATGAACCTCATCAGGCCCCATGGCTTTGTCCACTTTCAGATTCCCCAGCTCTTCCCATACATTCTCTACTGTAAATGGAGTTACATCTACTCCATTCCCCTCCAGTTTCTTGTTAACTAGCGACGGTCCTTCTCAAGGGTCCTCTTTAGTGAACACCGAACTGAAGTATTTGTTTAATATTTCTTTCATTTCTTCATCTCTCTTCACACATTGATCTTTTTCATCTTTCAATTTCACTATACCACATTGCACTTTTCTCCTTTCACTGATGTATCTGAAAAATGTTTTGTCACCTCTCTTTACCTCTTTGGCAATCCTTCCATTTGACTTTTTGCTGCCTTGATTACTTTCTTCATCTCCCTCAGTTCTACCAGATATTCTTCCTTGTGCTCCTCCCTTTGGGATCTTTTATATTTCTTGAACGCTGTTCTTTTAGCCTTTATTTTGTCAGCCACCTCCTTTGAGAACCAGATAGGTTTCATTTTTCTTTTGCTTTTCTTTACTTTTCTAACATATAGATTAGTTGCCTTGGTAATTGCTCCTTTTAGTTTGGTCCACTGTTGTTCCACGTCTCTCTCATTCTCCCAGCCTACTAGTTCTTCCTCCTTATACGTCCCCATTTCATCAAAGTCTGTGTTTTTGAACTGCAAAACTTGGGTCTTTGTGCTTCTTTTCCGTATCCTTTTTGTGATATTAAACCATACCGTATGATGATCACTGGTGCTGAGGTGGGCACCCACCTGGACATCTGAGACATTATCTCCATTAGTGAGCACTAAATCAAGTATAACCCCCTCTCTCTTGTGGGTTCCATTACCATTTGTTTGAACAAAGCTCCTTGCAGGGCATCCACTATTTCTTTACTATTGTTAGATTCTGCAGATGGGATTCTCCAGTCTACATCCGGCAAATTAAAGTCTCCAACGATCACCACTTCTCCCTTCTTTCCTATCTTTTGGATGTCTTCAACCAGATCTCTGTCCAGTTCTTTTGGTTTGGAGGCCTTAAAACTACTCCAATAAAAATGGATGCCCCATCTTTTTTTAGGTTGGCCCATAAAGCTTCTTCATTGCCCCATCTTCCTTGCAGCTCAGATGCTTGGATATTGTTTCTGACATAAAGAGCCACTCCTCCCCCTTTCCTATCCTCTCTGTTCTTCCTTAACAAGTTATAGCTCGGTATTGCCGTATCACAATCATGCGATTCCGTGAACCAAAAAGATGCTTAAAACTTTTTTATTCAACGATGTCTATAAATATAATATCTGAACCTAACTCAACTCCGTTCTGATATTTGTTAAAATCAACAAGTTTTTTTTACTTTGTTCTACTATGTATGTAAGCTTCTCATTGTTTTTATTATGTACATAAGTTTGTAAACCGCCTAGACCAGGGGTCGGGAACCCATGGCTCGCGAGCCAGATATGGCTCTTTTGAGGGCTGCATCTGGCTCGCAGACAGTCGCCACACTTTCCCGCTGACCCAGCTGCTCCCCAGTCCTCCTCCGCCCGGGCTTAAAATGCTGTCAGCCCGGGCGGAACACGGCAGGACAGCTGGAGTCAGCGGCACCGGCGTGCTCTCTTCTTCCCCCCCCCCCCCCCCCCCGCGGCCCGGAAGAGGAAGTGGAGAGTATCGGGTGCCTGCGCGGCAAGAAGAGGCCACGCTGATGCGCTCGGCATCGGCCCGAAGAAAAGAAGACTGCAGCGTGGCTCGGAGGAAAATGAAGAGCTTCAACCGTGGCCGATGGGACTCCGCCTCCGCGAGGGCTGAAAATGAAGAGGTTAGCATTGGGAGGAGGCTGCTGCTGCTGCTGCTGCCGCGAGTTCCCGGGGTGGGGGTGAGGGAGAGAGAGAGTGAATGAGCGAGCAAACACACATGCTTGCTCACTCATTCACTCTCTCTCCCCCACCCCGGGAACGCGCGGCAGCAGCAGCCTCCTCCCAACGCTAACCTCTTCATTTTCAGCCCTCGCGGAGTCCCATCGGCCGCGGTTGAAGCTCTTCATTTTCCTCTGAGCCGCGCTGCAGTCTTCTTTTCTTCGGGCCGATGCCGAGCGCACCAGCGGGCCTCTTCTTGTCGTGCAGGCACCCGATACTCTCCACTTCCTCTTCCGGGCCATGGGGGGGGGGGGGCCTGTGTGTGTGTGTGTGTGTGAGAGAGATTGCATGTATGTGAATGATTGAGAGTCTGTACATGTGAAAGAGAGTATGTCTGTGATTGAGAGCCTGCCTGTGAGAGAGAGCATGAATGTAAGTTTACCATTGGAAACCTGTATGTGAAAGTTTGTGATTGAAAACCTGTTTGTGTGAAAGAGTATGTGTGTATGATTGAGATCCTTTGTGTGTGAGAGAAATCATGTGTATGTATGATTAAGAGCCTGTGTGTATAAGTAAGAGAGAGATCATGTGTGTCTGTGTGTGATTGAGAGCGGGTTTAGGTGATGGAGCATGTGAGTATGTGATTGAGAGCCTGTGTTTAAATGAGAGAGAGAGACCATGTGTGTCTATGTGTGATTGAGAGCTGATTTAGGTGAGGGAGCATGTGAGTATGTGATTGAGAGCCTGTGTGTAAATGAGAGAAAGAGAGGACATGTTTGTAAGCATGTGAATGAGAGTCTGTGTGTTAGAGAAAAAGACAGCATGTATTTATGTGATTGAAAGCCTGTGTGTGTGTGTAAGCGTGAAAAGATAGACAGCATGTGTGTAAATGTGTAATTAAGAGCCTATATAAGTGAGAGAAAAAAACATGTGTATATGTGAGTACTGAGAGCATGTGTGTATAGGTGTGTCATTGAGAGCCAGTGTGAGAGAGAGTGCTGGTATGTGACTGAGAGAGGAGAAAGTTCCAAGCAAACCACCCCACCTCCTGCTAATTCAGAACAATCTCAGGACACCTGTATATCAAACGTTCCCAGGTATGCAGAGCAAAAAAAAATGTTTGTATCCTTATTATTTTTCATTACTGGGTCTTTGTGTCTGCTATTTTGAAATATTTTGTTGGTATCTGGAAATGTTTTATATGAGTTTTTAATTATTGGATATTCCACTCATCAGCTGTTTCGAAATATGTTCTTTTTGTTAGTACAGTTTTACTGCTGATGATTTTATATTTCTTGATTTGTTTTATAAGGATGGGTGATGTTTCTTTTTTCCTTTGTTACACTGCATACAGAGACTCTGGCTTGTTGCGGTTTCCAATTCAGTTTTTTCTGCATGCTTCTTGTTATGCGTTTTGGTCTCTTTATTCTATGTTAGGTGAGGGACAGCATGTGATTCAGGTGAGGTTTTCTGCTGGTGTGTAGTTTCTGTGTAGGACTCTATAGCAGCCTGACTTGGTCTGTTTTCCTAATAGGAGATGTATTGGTGTCTTAAGGCCTGGTGTAATATTTTCAGAGACTTATTGTACTTTAAAAGTGTGATCTTACATAAAATGCACACATTTACTTATATTTAGTTTTAAACATATTGTATGGCTCTCATGGAATTACATTTTAAAATATGTGGCGTTTATGGCTCTCTCAGCCAAAAAGGTTCCTGACCCCTGGCCTAGACGGACATGCAAGTGCCCAAGTGCGCGGTAAATAAAAAAATTTCAAATAAATAAATAAATTAAATAAAAAATAAAATAAACCATGTCTCTGTGACAGCAACAATATCCAAGTCCACCTCCTCCATTAGGGTTTGCAGATCTGGGATTTTATTGCCCAATCTACGAGCATTTGTGCACATAGCTTTCCAGATTTCATCATTCAAGTTATTGTTGTTCCTGGACTCCTTTTGTGACTTTAGTTGAGTTTTGTTATCCACTTCACCCTTTCCCTTCACAAGATTAGTGCCTCTGATATCAGATTCATCCAGCACAATGAACTTTTACCTTTGGTTACTGATCTGGAATTTCTGTATCTATTGGGTTTCTTCTCTCTTTTCAGACAACACTTCAATCTTTTTCTCAAGAACTTCTTCAGTATTTAATACAGAGAAGGCATTTTGTACTTGTTGCACTTGATACAGTGTGTGTCTCCGCTTCACAGGTCTAATTCTACCAGAGCCCACTGTAATCCTGTTGTTTTTTGAGTTCTTTAATGCCCTGTGTGAGTGGTGGGATAGACTTGTGTGCTGCACAGCTGTCAAGAATGGGTGCCTGTGGGTCACAGGTCTTATCCTACCTGAGCCCACTGTAAATCCCTTTTTCCTTGACTTTTGGTTTTTCTGTGGTAATGGGGAATTAATTCCTGAATAATGTAGAATGGGTGAGACTTTCTTCATTGAAGCTAATTCAGCTTTAACTTGAGCCAACTCCTTTTTCAAGGAAGAGAGTTCTGAGCAGATGGGGCAAGCCCTTAGTTTCCAGATGATTTCTCTCAGAATAAAGGCTCCACAATAGTTACATTGGATAGTCCTCATTTTGGTAAGTGTATTTCATGGATAACACCTAAGGGATTACCAAATTACTAATTTATCTAGTTGCCAATTATGTATTCAGGCAGACTATATCAGAAAAACAAACCTAGGGGTGGGTGGGTGGAGGGTCAGGGTGGTAGTGAGTTAAACAGTTAACACATGGCCAGGGCTGTTCACTGGACACTATCTGCTATTGATTTTGAACAGAACCTCCCGCAGATTTGGCTACTAATTTAAGCTTGTCCTTATCTCTCCCCAAGAGTTTGTGCTTCTGGCTGCCTCCTTCAAGTTCAAATCAGACTGAGGACTTGAATGCCTTTGCAATACACTGAGTCTGCTCCCAAAAGCAGTTTAGCTAGAAATCAGTCCCACCCCCACAAACACTGGCTGAGGAGGAAGTGTCTGATCTGAATTAATGGCTGGCCCTTGAAAGCAGACTATAAAGCTCTCACAAGTTACAATTTCAATTTAGCTTCTTTGTAACAGACAGTGTACAAGTTTTGGAAAATATAATGCCCTGGTTCTAAACACTGGTAAATAACCAATTGACATTCATCAAGAATATTATTATCATCAAGATAATCATTGAGCTGAGTAAGAACATATTTTTCCAAAACCATATCCAAAGTTGGCAGGTTAGATATAGTATGATAGATAACTCCAAGGCAAAAATTGCTAAATCCTTCCTCTTTGGCTTCACAATTGCCCTCTTCAAAAGCCCAGGAACCACACCTTTCTTTAAACTTTTATTTACTATTTTAGTTATCAACCGGCACAAATGTTCTTTCAACATAAGAAAGAGGACATGAATCTGAATTTGAAGATGTAGCTTTAAGTCAAGCCACAACTGTGCCACTTCCTTTTCTGATACCAGCTCAAAACTAGACCATGATACATTCTCCACTAACCACTGCTGATTACCATCCATCAAATCTTCCCTTAATTGACTCCATAGACAAGATACTTTGGAATTAAAATAATCAGCCAGAACATTTGGTTGAAGTTCTGATGGAATCCCATTAGTGGGTTTCAAAGTCAAGCACTTTACTATCTTAAGTAATTCTAAAGGCTTATTTATGGCCTTCTGCAGGGTAATGGCAAAATAATCTTTTTTTGCCTGTAACAATTTCTTTCTATACTCCCGCAAATGTCTCTGATAATCTAATTTTAAATTAAAATCCTTATCCCTTCTCAATTTCTTTCTTCACTACGAACAATCTTCCTATCATTTATTATTGTCTTAGTAATCCAAGGTGCTAAATCATGTGCACACCTAATCAATTTCAAACAAGGCTGCAATTTTTTCTGATAAATTATAGACAAGCTCTTCTTCCAATTACTTACTAATTGAGACCCAGAATCCTCATCCCAATCATGCTTTTTACTTTCCCTGATCCAATCAAACTGCTCAAAATCCACTTGGGAATATATCAGTCTTTCTTCCATAGAAGATATATTTTTAGATTTATTTTGATATGTGTGCCTGAGCTTGAGACCTCTGCTATCTTAGCCTTTCTGGCTATGTAAACTTTAAATGCCCTACTGAGCCTGACCTGGAGGAATTCCAAGGACACCTGGACAACAGTTGAAGCTGACAACAATTTGTGATGCCTAATTATAGAGTCACAAAAGCAGAAGGCAATGGTTAGAACCTCAGGCTAGAATGTTGGTTACAGGGGCAACTGTAAAGGGGCATCTGTAAACACAGCACACAGCCTAAGATATAACGATTGCCTTGAACAGCAAGGTTTTAACAGAACAAAGGATTATCTAAAAAGTGATGGTAAATGGGCCCTAACTTGGAGAACTGGTCAGGGTAGTTTAGGGATACTGTATCATGCTATTGACATGACAACCTATGTAGATGATACTCCAGGTGGTCACGCAAATTAAGAATTTCTGACCTAGTACTGAATTGTATTTTACCTATAAAAGAAGGATCAGTTCATGTATACAAACGAGATGCTGGTGGTCAGTTTGTCAGAGAAATGGCATCCAGCATCTCCCAAGAATATGTATTTATTTATTTATTTATTTATTTAAGGCTTTTATATACCGACTTTCTTGATACAAATCAAATCAACTTGGTTTACATCGAACTAAGCAATTAACAAAAACCAATAACAAGAGACAAAATTTGATGAAGCAAAACGTTACATTATAACAAGGGCGCATAAACTGGGGAAAAAAAATAAAGAGGATCTGATTATTGCTCAATATAAGTATTGAGCAATACTTATATTGCTCAATAAAAAATTATACTTTCTACAAAACCTAAGTGTTCTTATATCCATGGAGAAGCGTCATATAAGCGTGTTTGGCTCTTAACAATTTTTACTCAATAAATAAAACAAAATGAGGCAATGATCGGACCATAACATTTCCCCCATACCCTGAACTAAAATTCTATCTTCACATTCCTGACTACAAAACAACAAGTCTAATATATGTCCTGCTCTGTGTATTGGGTGTATAATTAGCTGCAGACATACTAAAAAGAAAATCCTGTGCCCAAATAGCATTAAGGTCACCTATATATAGATTGAAGATTGAAATCATCTATTTCTATAAGCCTAGAATAAATAGCTTCTAAAAGGTTATTTCCTCAACAACCTGACCTGGCAGAAAATACACTAAACAAAAAACACAATCCTCAATCTTAACTACAAGTAATTACCAACTTGATAAGATGGGAGACTCTAAATTACAAACCTTTAATTTTTTATCATAAATTAATACCACACCACTACCATTTTTATGGATTCATGCTTGATGGACATAAGCATATCTAGAAGGACAGATCTCATTAAGCAAAATGAGATCAAAATTATAATGCCAAGACTCAGTGATACAGCATACATTTAAATCATGATTGTCAGTGGTCTCATAAACATATATCTCCTTATTCCTAATTGATCTTACATTTATGTACCCTACTTTAAATGAATTATAACATAAAGACAGCAAGTTGGAATTCGAAATAACGTTCGGGTAAACCAAACTACATACCGAGGCTTCTCGATGACCCCCTTAACTGATGTTTTAAATATTTTCCCCTCCCATAAATCACTAGGATAGAATAAAACACTAATACAACTAAAAACCAGTTCCCCAATGAAGAAACCTGAGTCTTATCTAAATATAACACTTAAAACAAATACAAGATCCCACATTCAGGGTCCCACGAAGGGGCACACAAAGGGGCAGGCCCTTCAGTAAAGGCCCACCTTGGTGGGCTGCCTTTCATGCAATGGTCCATCCCCAAGCAATGAAGTCAGCTCCCTCAGAGGTGGGGCTTCCAGGCTCCATGGCAGATCTGGAGAGAAGGCAGCAATTTTAAAAAAGTGCAAACAGTGCAGTTCTGAGCAAATAAACAGAAGATTCATCAGGCAGGTAAGGCACCCTTGCGAAACGCCTTGGCGGTCCACCTTTTATGCAACAGTCTGTCCCCCAGCGATGACATCAGCTCCCTCAGAGGTAGTACTTCCAGGCTCCGTAGCAGATCGGGAGAGAAAATAGCAATTTAAAAGTGGAAACAGTGCAGTTTTGAGCAATTAAACAGATTATTCAGCAGGCAGATAAGGTACCCTTGCTTTGTAAGCAGAATATAGAGGCTGATTTGTTTTAAATGCAAGACCCCAGTTTGCATGGTCAGTGGTACTGTAATCTTAGTAATCTGTCCAGGCAAGGATCTCCATAAATGGAGGTTGTCAAAGGCAGGGAATTCAAAGGAACTGCGTGTTTGTTATTTTGTTGGACCAGAGCCTCTTGGATAAAGCTACCTCCAGTGCTGGTGACCAGAAAAGCAAGAATATCAAGGAGGTTGTCTTCATGAGACAGACCTACTGAACCACTAGTTGTGGAGAGGTGCAAGGATGACTAGGATGCGTCTCTCACCAAGCCTAAGCCTTTGAGTTTCCTGGTTTGTGTGGGCAGTTCCCTGAGAAGTGGCCAGGAGCAGTGCAGTATAAGCAGAGTTTAAATGTATGATGCCTCTGCTTCTCATCATCTGAGATCTTGAAATGATCCACTTGCATGGGTTTGAATGGTGGTGAGGATGAGGACAAGCCTCTGAAAGTTAGTAATACAATGAGCAGGGAGAAAAGACCAAGCTTCTTTCCTTGGCTAGTTCCTGGAACCTCAGGTCTATTCATTCAGCTAGACTGATCAGTCCTTTCACGGTAGATGTTTGGTCTCGAGCAGCCAGCTCATTTTAATGCATTCCAAAAGCCCTTGTCAGAAAATTGCAATCAGGCAGTTGCTGCCTCACTGGAGTTCAGAGGCCAAGGTGTGGAAGTATTCCCCCACAGACCAGGAGCCTTTTCTGATTTGCAGAAGTTTGGAAGACTTGGAAATTGTGTGACCAGGCTTATCAGATACTGTTAGAATTCTTGCAAGAAGTGTGCCAGATTCACTAAGAGTGATTCATCCCTTTTCCAGAAAGCTGAAGCTCAGGTTAATGTGGTGCAACCCAGCAAGGAAATAATGCAGGTTACCATGAAATAATGTAGGTGTCGGAAATAATGGTGTCTGTAGTTCAAATTATATCCAACACTGGTTAAGAAAGTCTTTACAGCTTCTGGGATCCCCATCATACCTCAGAGGCTGAGGCAAGTGGAGCATGGGTGTGGCTGATAGGAAGATGGGTGCTGGAGTAGGAACCAGAGCAGGCCAGGCTGCAATACTCTGGTATTCAGCAATATATGGTATTCAGCTGATCCTGCTGCTGTTGAAGCTGATGTGCTAGGCCAGCAATGGTGGATGCAGGGGGCAAGTCTGCCAATCTTAATGCCTCAGCAATCTGTAAGGGTTAGGGGGTATGTGAGCCCTTAGTGCTGCAGCGTACTTGATGCAACCTCGAGGGCGAACCCCCAAGGCCTACATCAGGAACTGGTGAATGTGCCTTGTAAAGGGACAATCTGGAGCTTCACCTTTACCAGTTGCCTCCTCTACAGGTTGAACCTTTGGATTTTGGTGACCTGCAAGACGTAGGTGGGTCCCTAGGGCAGAGATGGTGATAGAGTTCACAAACACACTAGAGCCAGGATAGACAGAGGGCTTTAGCTAGTCAGAGTAGAGCCAAGGTTGGGGCAGGCAGCAGGTGAGAATAATCAGATCCAAGCAAGAGGTCAGGTCCAGATGGCAAGCAATTATAGTCAGTTCCACGGAAGAAGTGAGGTCCAGCTAGAAGGCAATCATAGTTGGTTCCAGGCAAGAAGTCGAGATCCAGGCAGCAGACAATAGTGGTTCAGGTCCAAGCGAGAGGTCATGATCCAGAGCGACAAGCCAAGAGGGGAGAAAGACAAACAGTTGGCACTAGAAGACAAGAAGGAAGACAAAAGCTGGGCAAGGATGGATGAGCCTGAGCAGGAAGGCAAGGCTTGACAAGGCTGGGCTGGAAGGCAAGGCTTGACGAGTATTAACTAGAATGCAAGGCAAGACATGGCTGGACTGAAACGCAAGGCTGGACTAGAAGGCAAGGCTGGACAAGCCTGGAGAGGAAGGCAAGGCAAGGCAAGATGAGGCTTGACTGGAAGACAAAGCAAGACAAGACAAGGCTGGAAACAGGAACAATGGCAGGAGAGCCATTGATGAGGCATGGTAGGGAGGTCTGGGAAGCTCTTACATAGGGTTTAGCAGTTGACATTATCTTAGGGCACCATAGTCCTCTCCCGCCATGGGTCCTTTAAATGCTGTCTGATCAGGCATGTGCGAGCCTAAGGAGGGGCCGTTGGAGATGGCAGGAGTGGCGGCGGCTTGCTGCACGTCAGGAGTGCGGTGACATCCGGCCATGGATGAGAGGCCTAGCTGTTTGCAACTTCAGGGGTGTGTTATGAATTGATTTGGGCTTCATTGGACTGGCAATATATAAATCCAAATAAAGGAAATTAAAATAAAATGACCATGTTACACCAATTTTATGAGTGTGGCATTGCCTTCTAATAGAGCATTGATTCAAATTAAGATAATTTCTCTGGTTTTCAAATGTTTCATTTCTTGACACTGAAATAGTTAGCAGATTTACTCTGCTATCTGCATATAATGAGTACCTCTTGACCCAGTTCCAAATATCATAAACAAATCCAAAACAAGAAGATCAAAACAAAAACTATATGTGACTAGCTGATATCATAAACGGTGTGGGCAGCCCATAGGTTTAGGCAAAATCACCAAAGTTTAAATAATATACCAGACTGTTCTCTAGTAACAAATTATCTTTTTTCAATTTTTCTCAAATTTTTTGTTTGCAACTAAAATAACAATAGCGATTGCCTCTGTGGCTCCTGATGCTTTAAATGTGTCGAAGTGCTAATACTTATTCAATGATATCCACAAGCAGCTCTCTAATGTAATGGTATAAAATATCAACAACCATAAAATTCACACCCCCACTGTCTTTTATATTGCTTGGGCATCCATTTTCTTATAATTTATAATGTGAAACTTAGCTTCTGAGGCTTTAAAATGTCATCAGGATGCAAAATGATCTTGTCGCCATGCAGGTAGGGAGGTGGTAAACAGCTGACATTACAGTGTTTCGACATTGCACGATTGTCTGCTTCAGGGACCAGTCAGGTAGTGTCCTCTTTCATCAAATCATGTGTTCACTAAGGATTAGGTCTGAAATAATTCCCACCCCCCACTTGTTGGTTTTTGTACTTGCTGCTCCATGAAGTAGTCATTTATTTAATCTAGAAACTTTAACGCCTTAGCTTGTCCTGATATGACATTTACCCAGTCAATACTGGGGTAATTGAAATCACCTATTATTACTGTTTTGCTAATTTTATTAGCCTCTCTGATTTCTGATATCATTTCATCTTCTGTCTGTTCATTCTAGCCAGGTGGAAGGTACTACACCCCCAATGTTATTCTATTCCCCTTCTCTCATGGAATTTCTAACCATATAGTTTTTGTTTCTGTATTACTTTTATCCTGTTTGACTCTATGCCATGTTTAACATATAGCACCACCCCTCCATCAATTTGATTCATCTTATCATTGTGATATAATTTATACGCTGGTATCACAGTGTCCACTGGGTCCTTTTTTTCTAAAATCATGAATTATATTGATTAAGGAATTGTTATTGCCCCTGAAGAATATGCAAAACACACAGGGGCGGATTTTAAAAGCCCTGCTCGCGTAAATCCGGGCAGATTTACGCAAGCAGGGCCTGGCGCGCCTATTTTCCATAGGCCGCCGGCGCGCGCAGAACCCTGGGACGAGCGTAGGTCCCGGGGTTTTTGGAGGGGGGCATGTCGGGGGAGTGTCGGGGGTGGGGCCGAACGATGCGGTGTTTTGGGGGCGGGGCACGACATTTCGGGGGCGTGGCGCTGGCCCGGGGCATTCCGGGGGCATGGCCGCGCCCTCCGGAACCGCCCCCGGGTGGGTCTCGGCGCGCCAGCAGCCCACTGGCGCGCGTGGATTTACGTCTCCCTCCGGGAGGCGTAAATCCGTGGATAAAGGTAAGGGGGGGGGTTAGATAGGGCCGGGGGGGTGGGTTAGGTAGGGGAAGGGAGGGGAAGGTGAGGGGAGGGCGAAAGAAAGTTCCCTCCGAGGCCGCTCCGATTTCGGAGCGGCCTCGGAGGGAACGGAGACAGGCTGCGCAGCTCGGCGCGCGCCGGCTGCCCAAAATTGGAAGCCTTGCGCGCGCCGATCCAGGATTTTAGAAGATACGCGCGGCTACGCGCATATCTTATAAAATCCAGCGTACTTTTGTTTGCGCCTGCTGCACAAACAAAAGTATGCGAACGCGCTTTTTTTAAAAATCTACCCTACAGTGTATTGCGCAGGGGAACTGAACACAAAAAAGGACTCTTAAAATGAAGGTAAGTAAATCAACATTTAAGGTTTTGGAAAAAAATACAGATTATTGTTATTTTAATATGCAAATAAAAAAACCTTTTTAAAAATATCGGAAGCTGGTTGGAAGTGATACTCATGATTAAATACAGTGAGTGAAAACTAAATGCCTTGGTGTTCCCATTTCTTGTAAATGTGGCAGCTTTTATTCACTCTGTTATATGACGGTCTCTAAATACACTTTTCCAGATTTTGAATCAATATCCACTTGCTTTCTGGGATGTTATATACAGACTTTCCAGTGGGATTTTTATGGTTATCAGTAAATAATTCTACAAGTAATGGCAAGCTTTTCATTATACCGAACCCCACATAGTTTTCCTTACAACAAAATTGAGACTGTTTTCCTTTCCAATACCTTTAAATTTTGCAGAAAAAAAATGAATCAGCAGGCTCCCAATAGTCCATTACAAGTTTTCATAGTTGAAGAAATCATGCTCTTTCAATTTCAGTACTACTGGATAGCAGTCTAAGATATCATCAGATTTCGGAAAGAAGAGGAAATGTTTAGTGGATAGAACTGCAAGGAACGTGTTGAAAGCAGAAATGTTCCCTGGACATCAAGTACATCACATCCTTCACAAATTTAGTTCTGCTTTCATAGGGAATAAGAATTCTTAAAATTCTAGCTCTCCAATCTTGGAACAATTAAGCTAGTCATATTTTATTTTAAAATGTTGCAATATCATTATTGGATTTTAATAGCACAGAAGATAGATTGTTTAACAGTAAGCCTGCAGCAGGGTAGCACAAAGTAATTTTATTTTTATTTTACATTTATATTCCACCTCTCCATGCTAAGCTCAAGGAAGATCACAACATAGATTAATCAAATAAAACAGAAAAATATGTGATAAGAGCAAAAAGCCAGTGCTGTGCTTCTTCTGTGACTTAATTTTTTTTAATCTGCTTCCTCATTTTTTCTAGCGAAGCATACTATATTCTGATTGAAAAGGAGAAGCAGTAAACTAAAATGAGAAAAAAAAAAATAAATGTGTGTTCTTAAAAATATTTCACTACTATGTGGAATCTCCATCGTCAAGCATGACTTATTAGCCATGACATGTGGAGTGATGTCATCCAGCAGCACTGAATGGACCCCTTTCTCCTAGGCTGGTGGATACTGAGCACGTGTGAGAATTCCGATGCTGATGTTGCCTCATGAGTCCCCTCAGTTTGTTTTCATCTGAGTACCAGCATGGACGAGTACCTCTGTCTCTTACTAATTTTCTGTAAATTCTTCACATTTTTTCTATTAAAATTTTCCTCACTGTACCCCAAACAGCACTTATCAATGCTAATTTTCAAAAGAAAAAAGAACCATAAGCCAGTGTAAGTGGTTTTGAGAGGGAAAGAGAGAGAGAAACCAACTATCTACAAGGGCCCTCTAGTAGTTAGCTATTTATATCTCTATAGAAGGCCCACCTAGTAACTCAAGGTGAGGTTTTGGTAGTAGTGTATGGGTTAGGGGCCACTTTTACATGCAGAGTGAGATGTACGAACAGAACAGTACACTCTTGTGAAGATATGATGTCATCCAGAGTGAGGAAACTCACACAAAGGTGAGATATGTACAATGTTCACTCACCCTAGCTTGATGGATTCTCTACCTGGGTAACATCAAGCTAGGTTGACAGAACATTGTACAAATCTCATCTTTGTGTGAGTTTCCTGACTCTGAATGACATCAAATCTTCACAAGAGTGTACTGTTCTATACATACATCTCTGCATGTAAAAGTGGCCCTTAACCCCTACATTACTACCTAAACCTCACCTCGAGTTACTAGGTGGGCCTCCTATAGTAGCATAAATAGCTATTTACTATGTTCTCACTCCCAGTAGTTATCTCTCTCTCTCTCCCCTAAAAAATTGCATTATGTGTACTTGACAAACCTGAATGCAATTGTGCATTATAGCTTCACGAAGCCAGCCTACTTTTTCAGAAATTCCTCCCCTTTAAAATTTTGTATCGCACTATGCGTTATTGCGCTTATTGCATGCATTAAGGCATTTTTCGCATGCAAAAATACCATAACGCAATTTGATAAATGACCCTATGAATTTGTGATAGGACAATGTCCATCACCTAAGACTGGGCCACAACCAAGCCAATTGTTACGATTGTAGCTGGAAGTCCCTGAGCTCCCAAAAGTCGAGTGCCTGGAAAATGGGGGAACTGCATACGTCTCAGAGAAATCACAATAAGTCCTCTTCCCAAAGCATAACCTCATCTACCTCCCCAGGAATGGAATTGAGCTGGAGCTCCTCCAAAATTTCTCCCTCTTTGGTGGAACAGACTGAATTCTTGGGGTCAAGTAAACAAAAGCAGAATGTGTAAAAGATAAAGAAAGGCCACCCTGCGGAACCAACAGCCAAAAAAATAACGAATCTCAGTACTATCAACATACTTTTTGGTGCATTGACCTTTGACACCCAGTGCATCTGCACTGTTGACACATAAAGCTCTAGCGCAATTGGCACATGAAATCCAGGTGCCATTGCTGCACAAGACAATGGAGAGGTCAAAGCACAAGGCTCCAGCACTATTGATGCATAGACACATTGAGCCCAAGCACGAGAAGTTCATCAATCCTCAACACCCTTGCCATCAGAGCACACTCCTTCATTATTAATGCATCATGTTGCAGTGCTTCTAATGCAGCTATATGCTGGCCTGCCAAGAATTTTGATAGGGCAGAAGGGATATGATGCCTTTATCCTCACAAACTAACAGAACCCTTTCACCAACAAAATTAATGGAACAAGGGCTATGTCTGGAGACACAAGATCCCATTTTCTCTATGGTACCTCTCACATCTAATCAGTCCCCTAATCAATTTTGCAGAGCCTGGAAGATGTGCAGGATTCAAAAGAAGATCTTCCACCACTCTTACCAGGACAGAGGGCATGTCAGCCTCTCAACCAAGTAATGGAGTCTGGTGAAGGATTTCTTTACGCTAAAGAGGGCACCTTCCAAACTCTTCTTTCCAGGATATAAGAAAGAGCTACAGTATCTTAATGTGAGCAAGAATACACAGAAACATAGAAACATAGAACATAGAAACGACGGCAGAAGAAGACCAAATGGCCCATCCAGTCTGCCCAGCAAGCTTCACTCATTTTTTCTCTCATACTTATCTGTTTCTCTTAGCTCTTGGTTCTATTTCCCTTCCACCCCCACCATTAATGTAGAGAGCGGTGATGGAGCTGCATCCAAGTGAAATATCTAGCTTGATTAGTTAGAGGTAGTAGGGGTAGTAACCGCCGCAATAAGCAAGCTACACCCGTGCTTATTTGTTTTTACCCAGATTATGTTATACAGCCCTTATTGGTTGTTTATCTTCTCCCCTGCCGTTGAAGCAGGGAGCTATGCTGGATATGCGTGAAGTATCAGTTTTTTTCTTCTCCCCTGCCGTTGAAGCAGAGAGCTATGCTGGATATGCATCGAAAGTGAAGTATCAGGCACATTTGGTTTGGGGTAGTAACCGCCGTAACAAGCCAGCTACTCCCCGCTTTGTGAGTGTGAATCCTTTTTTCTTCTCCCCTGACGTTGAAGTTATGCTGGATATGCGTGAAGTATCAGTTTTTCTTTTCCCCTGCCGTTGAAGTAGAGAGCTATGCTGGAAATTCGTGATGTATCAGTCTTTCTCCATGCCGTTGAAGCAGAGAGCCATGCTGGATATGCGTCGAGAGTGAAGTATCAGGTACATTTGGTTTGGGGTAGTAACCACCGTAACAAGCCAGCTAGTGTGAAGGACCAGTCTCAGGTGTCTGGTCCTGATCCATCTTAAGACATTGCATTATTGATACCGGGTGGCTCCCAGAGCAGGATATAATGTAGGCTCAGAGAGGGCCCAGGAACTTCAAGAGAAGATAGTAACTGAGTAAAGAGGAGAGGCAACCCTTTTATTGTTAAATACTTGTGGTTATGAAATGTTTGAATTTTGAGATTTGAAGCACTGTAAATAAATAAAAAGCCCTGAGTAAAAGTATTGACCACATATGTGTTGTGTCACACTGCAGTTTGTAGGGGTACTCTATCAGAAAGCTTGCAAGGTGGTTCTAGTCCATGACATTCACTTGCAGCAGAGTCCAGCTAGTCAGAGAATGTGCACCAGGAGTATACCACTCCAAGGTAACCAACAACCTCTCTTCAGTCAATTTCTTCATCACTGGGTCCTGGATTACGGTTCCCTTACCTCTAGGCTCTGAAGAGGGATTGATGGGGATCCCTTCTAACTCCCCTCTGAAGCCTACAGAAATCTCATCTCCACCAGAGGACCTTTCCTACTACAAATTTCTAGGCAGCTGGGAAAAACACTTAGAGTTATTTGCATTTGGCCTCCTCCAAATTCTGGATACACTGGCGGAACCAGCAGCTATCCCAATCCATGATATCCTGCAAGAATTGCAAATGAAAAAGTGGAAAATCCTATTTCCAGTGCCCCTGTTACAAATAAATTAGTCCTCAAATATAAAGTGCAAAAATCCCCAGGGTTTGGAATAGTGCAATTGCCCCATCATTCAATTGTGATAGAATCAGCTTTTAGAAGATCAATGAAAACAAGGAAATATTCAAATACTTCATCAGGGAAAGATCCCAGGCTACTGGACATCCATCTGGAAATCCATGCTTACTGCATGGATTCCCACTCACCAATTCTACATGTTTTAATGTTAATACAATTGAGTACAAAAATTGAGTACAAAAATGGAAAGGCAGAATTGCATACCCTTAGCCACTCTTGGATGCTGAAGCGTGTACACACCATTTTATTTGATTTGTTTACGAGGCATTCAATAGCACAGCACACTCATAAACAACCTCTGTTGGAGATGGCTTTGTTGAGAGCCAGCAGCCTATGGGATGATATCCATGGCAAGTTGTGGGACCTTCCCTGCCTAGGTGATCATCTTTTCAGAGAAAATCTCAGTCAAACATTAGCTCAAATATAAGAACAGTACATGGCAGTCCCATCCCTCTCCACTGAGCAGGAACAATAATCTTCTGCAAGGCACAACTACTACACTTTTAAGAGTCCCTATTACTAAAAATGCCCCTTTTGGCAATTCCATTGATATCAGATCCCATATATACTTCTGCAGCAGCAACAATTTCTGGCTCATAGTAGACAGCATGAATGCTGTCAGCCAAAAGCAATGCAGTAAGTCCAGGCCAAACCTGGACTATATTTTTTACTTCTTTTCAAACCCAACAATTATCCTCTATTGTAAGGGGAGAGTTCGGCACTACCTGGAAGAGTGGCACAATATCGCTAAAAGATCATAGAGTTCCAAGACTGTGGATACTAGGTATGTGAATCGTATGATCGATCATCTTAACGATCGATTTTGGCTGGGGGGGGGGGGAGGGAAATCTGATTGTCATGGTTTGTTTTTTTTAAAAATCGTAAAAAATCGTAAATCGGGGGAGGGCGGGAAAACCGGCACACCAAAACAACCCTAAAACCCACCCCGACCCTTTAAAACAAATCCCCCACCCTCCCGAACCCCTCCAAAATGTTTTAAATTACCTGGGGTCCAGTGGGGGGTTCCCGGCACGATCTCCCGCGATCTCCCGCTCTCGGGCCACGGCTGCGTTAATAGAAATGGCGCCGGTGGCCCTTTGCCCTTACCATATGACAGGGCAAAGGTAGCGCCGGCACCATTTTGGTTCCTGTCACCTGATGTCACGAGTGCAGGAGATCGCTCCCGGACCCCCGCTGGACCCCCAGGGACTTTTGGCCAGCTTGGGGGGGCCTCCTGACCCCCACAAGACTTGCCAAAAGTCCAGCGGGGATCCGGGAGTGACCTCCTGCACTCGCGCCGTATTGCCAATATTCAAAATGGCGCCGGCGCTACCTTTGCCCTGTCATATGGTAAGGGCAAAGGGCCACCGGCACCATTTCTATTAACGCAGCTGTGGCCCGAGAGCGGGAGATCACGGGAGATCGCGCCGGGACCACCCCACTGGACCCCAGGTAATTTAAAACATTTTAGGGGGGTTCGGGAGGGTGGGGGATTTGTTTTAAGGGTCGGGGTGGGTTTTAGGGTTGTTTTGGTGTGCCGGTTTTCCCGCCCTCCCCCCTCCCCCCTCCCCCGATTTACGATTTTTTGACGATAAATCGGGGGAATTGTTATTGTATCGCGGCTCTAACGATTTTTGACGATTTAAAATATATCTGACGATTGTTTTAAATCATCAAAAAACGATTCACATCCCTACTGGATACTGCTTGCATTTCACTCAGTTTCCCAAGCAACCTCACTGCTCACTTTCAATCCAGATCCATTTCATTCAATACAATTCCATGTGGAGATGGATATGCTCCTCAAATAGCAGGCGATAGAGTTGATACGCAGTCCTGTAATGGTCAGTAGACATGTATTATACTTGTGCCTAGGGAAGAAAACATTTAGGGGCAATAAACTGGCTAAGATTTTCTGCCTTCCAAAGCTGCTGAATCTTATTCAGCAAAGAACAACCATCTGCTACCCTGTAACAGACCCTTAGAGGAGGTGTGGAGCTAAAAGTAGCACAAGTGCAATCTTAAATCCATCCCTACTGGTTACTCTGAATCACCATGGCTAGGGGTTCTACTTCTACTACTTACCCCCAAGAAATACAGGTGACTGAGACCCATCTTGTATTTAAGAAGCCTGAGTAAACATATACTCAGGGAGAAAATCAAAATGAATTACCTCCACACAATTCTCACCTTCATCCAGAGAGGGGCGTGAATGTGCATTCTGGATCATATTCTCATCCACCCCTCCCAATGGCATTACCTATGCTTTATGGTGGAGTCCTCTCACTATCAATACAAAATGCTCCTCTTCAGCGTGTCAGCAGCACTGAGTGTCTTCACAAAGTGTCTGGCTGTAAAAGCAGAGCATTTGTGGAGTCGGAGCATCTGAGTCTTCCCTTACCTGGATTACTGGCTTGTGACAGCGAACTCCCATAAAGGTGTATTAACCTTCCTGCAAAAATCAATACAGTTACTACAGTCAATAAGTTTCCTGGTGACTTTAGAGAAATCTTCTCTAATTCCCTCCCAGAAAATCAAATTCATTGGAGCTTGGATAGATTCAATACAGGAGAGAGCTTTCCTATCAACAGATCAGATCCCTTGTATGCAGATTGTTGAACACAGATCAGTTATCGGCCAGGTAGGTTCTAATTGTTCTGGGCACAATACGGCAGAAATTCATGTAGTTTCACCAGCCTGCCTTCACATACAACTCTTGCAGTGGGGCTTTCATTTCCAATGGGACAAACTAACTCAACCTCTGACAACCAAAATAGAAAATTTACAGAAGCAAGCAGGAGCTACATGGTGGCTAGATCCCTTCATTCTTAAGAAGAAGAACCACTCCATTTACTTCCTCACCAAGTAATGTTAGCAACAGATGCCTCCACAAAGGTTTGCAGGGCTCTCACAGGTCCTTTTCGACCTCAAAGGACTTGGTCATTCATAGAAAGAGAAATTAAAATCAACTTTCAAGAACTGAGAGTGATCAGATACACTCTAACAAACTTTCACTCACTTCTATGTGAACAAGCCAAGAGGCATAGGATCATGGACTCTTTGCCATAAAGTAATAAAGATATGGCAATGGGCGTGCAGACATCAAGCAGTCCTGCAAGCAACCACACTTCCAGGAATCTCCAACACATTAGCTGATCACCTCAGCAAAGAATTTGACTACATAAATGGTCTCTGCAACAGTCAACAGTTGACAGATTATTTAATCTATGGGTACTTCCAACAATAGACCTATTTGCATAGTGCAAAACAGAAAACTGGAAAGGTTTTAATGCATTCTTCCCAATGAACTCAGATCCTCTTAGGACATTTTTCTTCTAGATTGGAATGCAGATCTCATGTATGCTTTTCCACCAGTTCCATTGATAGCCAGAATGATGCAAAAGGTGCTCAAAATTGGGTCTGTCTGATCCCCATAGCTCTAGCATGGTCCAGACCAGTGTGGTTCATGTATCTATTACAGATGTCTATCAGTCCTCTGAGCTTTTGGATCAGATCCATCCTTATTCACACAAGAAGAGGGACATTTAGTTCATCTGAACCTTCACTCCCTCATTTTGATGGCTTGGATATTGAGCGCTCAATGATTGATGAATTGTCCTTACCCAATGAGATTGAGGATATAATAGTGTCTGCCAAACAAACATCAACTAGAAAAGCCTATGGTCGGGGGGGACCTACCAGCACCCAATCAGCTACTTGTTGCACAGGGAGTGGACCCTTGGCCTGGTGCAGGATTGGTACGGCGCTCCTGTCGGACCCAGAGAGTGCCTGCCAGCAGGAGGGGGAGCACAGGAGGAGACTGAGGTTAGCTGGAGCTTCACCAATAGCAACCCGGGATTCCCTCAGGTTGAGCCCTTGGTTACCTGGGCCGCCTGGTCTTAGGTGGGCCTCGCAGGGTCTCCTAGAGAGAAAGTTCAAGGGAGTGCCCACCACGAATAAGGGTGTATGGTCGGTGTTCAGATAAGGAAGTCCAGAGGTCGCAGGAGGCAAGAATAGAGTGTCTGAGTGTATGGCGAGAATCAAGGCCAGAGTCTTGAAACTGAATGGTCAGCCAGGCAGGGTCGGTATCAGAGGTCAGTGCAGGCATATTCAGCTCAAGCAGGAGGTAGAGGTCCAGGTGGCAGATGAGAGTAGTCAGTGTTCCAGGCAGAGTTCAGGTCAGGCAACAATCAGAGAGTAGTCAGTGTTCCAGGCAGAGGTCAGGGCAGGCAGCAATCAAGAATAGTCAGTGTTCCAGGAAGAGGTCAGATCAAGCAGCAATCAAGGAGTAGTCAAGAACGGCAAAGGTCAGAACTGTGAGGTCAGTCTGAAGGGTACTACCAGGGATGGAGAGACGAAGGAGCAGGAGACACTGGAACTAGAGACACAGGAGATGATGGAACAGGATACACAGGAGATGCTGGAACTGGAAACACAGGAGACGCTGGAACTGGAGACACAGGAGATGCTAGAACAGAGAGACTGGAACAGGAGACACAGGAGCACAGCACTGGAACGCGGAGGTCGCAGAGCCCTGCCGCGAGGCCTGGCTGGAGCCAGGAGGTGAAACATCGAGGAATGCCACCACGGAACGTTGGGGCCGAGTGGAGCTGGCGGCAGACACAAGGGTGGTCTACCTGGGACTGGTTGGTGTGGAGGAAGGGTAAGTGTGCCCAGGAGCGGGTCGGGTGTGAGCGGGACACGCAACAATACCCTCCCCCCCTCCTAAGCCTTCCCCTTACCGGCTTTGGTCTGTCAGGGTGGTCTCGATGGAAGTCCTGGAGGAGTTGCTTATTGTAGATGTGGTGGGAGGACTCCCAGGAGTTCTCCTCCGGCCCGAAGCCCTCCCACTATAGGAGATACTCCCAATGGCTGTGTCTTCTCCGGATGTCAAGAACCTCTCTTACTTGTAGGGTCTCTTCAGGTTCTGCGGAGACTTGAGGAGGAGGAGGAGGACGAGAGGAGGAGGAGGACGAGAGGAGGAGGAGGAGGAGGACGAGATGGCCAGGATAGTACAAGTGGCTTCAGCAAGGATACATGAAAGGTATTGTGGATACCCATCGACCTCAGCAACTGGAGTTGGTACGTTACCGCTCCGACATGGCGGAGGACTGGGAATGGCCCGATGAACTTTGTCACTAGTTGTTGAGAGGGCAGCCTCAACCTAATGTTTCTTGTGCTTAGCCAGACCTTTTGGCCTGGTTGGAACAAGGGTACAGAACGATGATGAGCGTTGCTAGAGCGCTTAACTCACTCGGCAGCCTGGCCCAGCCTTTCCGTGACTTGGTTCCATAACCTTCTTATCGTCTGAGCTGTCGACTGGGCCGCAGGTGAAGGTACTGAGAGTGGGACTGGTAGAGGCAGACATGGTTGGCGGCCGAATACCACAGAGAAGGGCGATACATCACTGGCGGAGGCGACTTGAGTATTGTGGGATAAGTCAGCCCAGGGTAACAGATCAGACCAGTCATCCTGCTGGTCATTAACATAAGAACATAAGCATGTTTTTAAGGATCTGCTCTTTCTGCTTGACCGTTCACTTGGGGATGATAAGCAGAAGTCAGACTCAGAGTAATCTCGAATTTCTTGCATAAGGATTTCCAATATTTGGTGACAAACTGCAGACCTCGGTCCAAGACGATCTCTTTGGGTATCCCGTGTAAGCGGAAGACGTGTTTGAGGAAGAGTTTAGCCAGTTCGGGAGCTGAGGAAAGCTTCTGGAGTCGGATGAAGTGACCCATTTTCGAGAATCGATCAATGATGACCCAGATGACTGTGTGGCCTTTGGATGGAGGTAGGTCCATGATGAAGTCAGTGGAGATGCTCGACCAGGTTTCTGTTGGTGCCGGGAGAGGTTGGAGAATTCCCCAATTATGGCCAGTTGGAGGCTTCTGCTGCGCACATATGGGACAGGAGTCCACATAGTTGCGGGAGTCCTTGACCATGTTAGGCCACCAATAGTATCTCCTTAGCATTTCAAGGGTCTGAGCCCAGCCGGGATGGCTGGCCAATGTTGAGTCATGAGCCCATCGAAGGACGCGTTCGCTGAGGCAGCATGGGACCACTGTCTTCCCCGTTGGCACAGTATTGGTAACTGCGAGGGTTAAGCAAGCTGGATCGATGATATGCTTGGGGGTATCAGGCATATCCTCTGGTTCCAGAGAGTGGGAGAGGGCATCTGCTCATGTGTTCTTGGCTGCAGGACAGTAACTAAGTTTGAAATGAAAATGTTCGAAGAACAACGCCCAGCTGGCTTGTCTGGGGTTCAACAACTGGGCTTCCATCAGGTGCTCAATATTTTTGTGATCCGTAAAGATCATGAATTTGTGCTGTGCTCCTTCTAACCAAGGACTCCATTCTTGGAGTGCTAACTTTACTGCTAGGAGCTCACGATCCCCGATCATATAATTTTGCTCTGCAGGAAAAAACTTGTGCGAATAGAAGGAGCAGAGTACTAGGACTCCTTTGGAGGAATACTGGCTCAGAATTGACCCTGCCCCAATGGAGGAGGCATCGACTTCGATGACGAAGGGGTGGTTAGGATCCGGGTGACGTAGACAAGGTCCAGTGCAGAAGGCCTCTTTCAAGGCATGGAAGGCGGACTGAGCCTTGGGATTCCATTCCTTGTGGTTACTGCCTTTCCTAGTCATGGCAGTAAGTAGAGCAGCTAATGTGGAGTAATTGGTGATGAAGTTCCTGTAATAGTTTGTGAATCCAAGGAACCTTTGTAGGGCGCAGAGACCTACAGGTTGAGGCCAGTCTCAGATTCCTTGGAGCTTTTCAGGGTCCATGGTAAAATCACAATTGGAAATAATATACCCCAGAAACAGAAGGCTAGTCTGTTCGAAGATACACTTCTCTAGTTTCGCATAGAGATGGTTGTCCCTGAGACAATGAAGGACTGTATGAACATGAGAACGATGTGATTTTAGATCCTTGGAAAAGATCAGTATATCGTCGAGATATACGACAAACGAGTATAGTAGGTCCCAGAATATCTCATTCATCAAGTGTTTAAAGACAACAGAGGCATTACAAAGTCTGAAGGGCATCACTACGTACTCATAGTGGCCATCCCTGGTATTTAAAGCAGTCTTCCAAATGTCCTCTGGTTGGATCCTGATGAGATTGTATGCCCCTCAGAGATCTAACTTTGTAAAGATCTGGGCTCCTTGGAGGCGATCAAAGAGTTCACTGATGAGTGGTAGAAGATAACGATTCTTGGGGTTACAGCGATTAGCCCACGGTAGTCGATGCAAGGGCGGAGACTGCCATCTTTCTTCTTCACGAAGAAGAAACCAGCTCCTGCCGGAGAGTCAGAGGGTCTTATGAATCCCTTGTCTAGATTCTCTTTAATGTACTCAGACATTGCTTTAGTCTCGGTTATTGAGAAAGGGTAGGTCCTGCCTTTGGGAGGCGTGGAACCTGGTAGGAGCTCAATGGGGCAATTAAACCTCCAGAGTGGAGGTAGGATGTCAGCATTCTGTTTAGAGAATACATCTTGGAAGTCTGTATATGGAGTAGGCAACCCAGTTAGGTTTGAAGAGTTCAACATGGTGACTGCAGGAGACACCTGATGGAGGCAGCAGTGTTAGCATTGGGGTCCCCACTGGATTAGCTGTAGGGATTTCCAGTCAAATCGCGGACCATGCACCTGGAGCCATGGAAGTCCGAGGATTACTGGGTGTGTGAAACACTTCAGGACGTATAGTGAAATCTCTTCCTCATGGAGGGTTCCCACAGAGAGACGGAAGGCTATGGTAAGATGAGTGATGCGTCCAGGAAGGTGATCTCCCTGGATGGACACAATCCTGAGGGGAATGTACAAAGGCTGGAGTGGGATTTGGAGGAGCATGACGATATCATCCAAGATGAAATTGCCATTCGCCCCGGTGTCCACAAGGGCAGTGGTGGCAAAGGCTCATGCCTCTCGGGAGAGAGACACAGGGATTAGTAATTGGGGGCCAGCAACAGTGGCGCCTAAGCTCGGGACCCTCGCTGGGCTCAGGCTCTGCAGTTTCCCGGTGAACTGGATAGGCTTGTAAGAGATGTCAAAGGCCTTCCCTCTTTCGAAGGCGCTCTTCATGGGACAAGTACCCACGGTTGATCTGCATTGGCTCCTCTGTCGATGGAGGAGGCACCAGTAAGGCCTTCAGCTGAGGACTGGTAGCACGAACTGGGCATACCGCAGAAGGCCGAGAGGCTTTTACCTCCTGATGTCGCTGACGTAGGCGTTGATCGATCTTGCCTACCAAGGAGATGATATCATCTAGAGATGTGAGAATCTTGCGAGCGGCCAGCTCATCCTTGAGGGCAGGAGATAAGCCATCCAGATAGATTGCCCGTAGGCAGTCCTCTTGCCATCCCAGTTCAGTGGCTAATGTCCTGAATTCTACTGTGAACTCAGTGAGCGAATGTGAGTCTTGACGGATATGAAGGAGCTGGTGACCCGCAACCGCCTGTTGGCCGGGGTCTTGGAAGGTTCGCGGAGATGAAGTGGGAGAGGTGACAGAGGATGTCATCCGAACATTCCCAGAGTGGGGAAGCCCATGCCAAGGCCTTCCCCTCAAGGCGTGAGAGGATGAAAGTGATCTTGGTATTTTTACTTAGAAACAGTTCAGGCTGTAATGTGAATTGCATAAAACATTGGTTGAGGAAACATCGACAGAGGCATGGATCTCCATTGAAGCGGGGTGGAACAGGAAGGGCCAGAGATGCCTGTGAGGGTGCTGGTTGGACCCAGCCCTTCAAGTTGGCCTTAAGAGACTCCTCAAGTTGAGACCGTAATCTCTCCACAGACAAGGTTAATGCCTCAATGGTTCGCTGAAGTTCTCGGACATGAGTTGCTAGGCTCATGTCTTTGTGTCTGAGAGATAGACAGTATGTGTGTTTTTGTCTCTGAGAGAGAGAGTGAGAGTTGCATGCTTTTGTGTCAGAGATAGAGAGTGTGTCTTTGTATCTGAGAAAGTGTGTGTGTTTCTGTCAGCATGTGTATGTTTGTGTCTTTTTCTGAGAGTGTGTGTGTGTCTTTGTGTCTCGGAAAAAGAGTTAGAAGTGTATGTGTGCCTTTGTGTCAGAGAGAAAAAGTGTGTATGTTGTCTCTGTGTCTGAAGGTGTATGTGTTTATGTCAGAGAGAGTTTGTGTGTGTCTGTGTCTGACAGAGGAAGATAGAGTGAGAGTGTGTTTCTTTGAGTGTGAGAGGGTGTCTGTGTCTGAGAGATAGTGTGTCTGAGAGGCGGAGAGAGAGAGTGTGTGTCTTTCTGAGAGAGAAAGCATATATGTGTATGTCTTTGTGCCGAGTGGGAAAGTGTGTGCATGTATGTCTGTCTGAGAAAAAGAGCGTGAGATTGTGTGTGTTTTTCTCTAAAAGAGAGAGAAAATGTATCTTTGTTTCTAAGAGTATGTGTGTGTCTATGTCAGGAGCTGAGGCAGACAGAGAAGTACATTGATGAGACCTTCAGGGACATAGTAGTCAAGTCCCAAATCCAGTCTGGCAGCCCCAGTGCTGCCTTGGATCAGAAAGGTCTCCCAGTAGGAGAACATCACCCTGGTGTACCAGGAAGTGATCCTGTAGCAAGGACCTGCTCTCCAGGTGATATATTGGTACATGTGGGCATCAACGACATAGTAAAATATGAGAGAGAAGATCTGGAAGTCAAATTTAGGATTTTAGGTAGGAAGCTGAAATCCAGAACCTCCAGGGTGGCATTCTCTGAAATGCTTCCTGTTCCACGTGCAGGTCCCCAGAGGCAGGCAGAGCTCCAGAGTTTCAATGCATGGATGAGATGATGGTGCAAGGAAGAGGGATTCAGCTTTGTAAGGAACTGGGGAAACTTTTGGGGAAAGGGGAGACTTTTCCAAAAGGATGGGCTCCACCTTAATCAGAGTGGAACCAAGCTGCTGGCACTATCTTTCAAAAAGGAGATAGAGCAGCTTTTAAACTTGAACAAGGGGGAAAGCCGACAGTCACTCAGCAGTGCATAGTTCGGAGAAATGTATCCTTGAAGGATACTAATGAAACTAATGAAACAGGAGAGTTAGGGCATCCCAACAGAGAGGTTCCATTAAAAGCAAATATAGTCCATGTGCCTATAAGTAAAAAATCACCGAAGCTAATGATTTCCAAATTATCCCTAATAACTGAAAAGCAGGTTGTTAAAACAAACAAAAAACACACTTTGAAATGTCTGTATGCCAATGCCAGAAGTCTAAGAAGTAAGATGGGAGAGTTAGAGTGTATAACAGCAAATGATTAGACTGACATAATTGGCATCACAGAGACTTGGTGGAAGGAGGATAACCAATGGGACAGTGCTTTATCAGGGTACAAATTATATCGCAATGATAGGGAGGATCAACTTGGTGGGGTTGTGGCACTTTATGTCTGGGAGGGTATAGAGACCAACAGGATAAAGATCATACAAGAAATTAAATGCTCAGTAGAATCTATATGGGTAGAAATCCCATGTGTGTTGGGTAAAGGTATAGTGATAGGAGTATACTACCGTCCATCTGGACAAAATGGTCAGACAGATGAGGAAATGCTAAGAGAAATCAGGGAAGCTAACCAATTTGGCAGTGCAATAACAATGGGAGATTTCAATTACCTAAATGACGGTGTCAGCAAGCCTGTAGTTGTGGTTTTTGCAAAGAAACCCAACCAGTCTTATCATTCACCATCATTATTTTTTATTAATTTTCAAAAAAAATTTTGTTATATATTTTTCAATTTTCTTAAAAATATATAATCAACTCTCATCCATGAGAGAGATATATAAACGGCAGTCTTTTTTACACGGCCGGTGTTTCGCAGTAAATGTCAGATGAAAAAAACAATGTGTCAAATTATATCAAAGGAACACACATTGTTTTTTTCATCTGACATTTTGAAGGTAAATGATGTGTTTGAGATTTGAATTTCAGTGACATCACTGTGTGACATCACACCGTGAGTATATAACGAGCCGTTCCACGTCAGCCTCGTTTCCTCTCTCCCAAGAAGATGACTACAGAGACCTTGAGTCCATTTTGACATCGGTAGCATCCGGTGCTCAGATAAGTAATCTTTTTGATTTTTCAATTTACAATAAATGTACTGAGTGCACTATTCTTGGTATTGTAGGCAAAGACTATTGTAACAACATTTTCATATGCCCCTGAAGAAGCAATTTACTGCGAAACACCGGCCGTGTAAAAGAGACTGCCATTTATATATATCTCTCATGGATGAGAGTTGATTATATATTTTTAAGAAAATTGAAAAATAGATAACAAAAAAAATTTTGAAAATTAATAAAAAGTAATAATGGTGAATGATTGAGAAGACCGGTTGGGTTTCTTTGCAAAAACCACAATGACAGGCTTGCTGACACCGTCATTTAGGCTTTTGTTAGAAGAATACATTTTTTGGCCCCTTTTCTTGTTAAAGTTTATACTTGAGTTGTCATATTGACTCCTTTTGATATTAAATTTGTGGTTCACTCTTTTGAGTCATGGAATCTGAGGCACCTATTCCCATAAAGACTTTGAGTTTCACTGATGCTGACTTACAAGCACTATTGGGAAAGCCGTCATCTTTTTCTACAACTTCAGGCACGTCTCCGTTTTCCTTGTTTAATGAGGATTGTATTTTCTCTGTATTTCTTTCAAGATATGATCTTGTCATAATTGTAAAATGCATAAAGATAAAATAAAAAAAAAGTTTCCTTTTAACCCCTTTGCAATGTTCCTCACAAAGATATGGATCAGAACCAGCTCTAGGAACAATTCCTGAGGCACCCCACTAATCACTTTTTTCTCCTCAGATTGAATTCTATTTATCAGTACCATCTCGTCTATTACTCAAACAGGTTCTGATTCAGTCCACTACTTTAAGAACATAAGAACTTGCCATACTGGGTCAGACCAAGGGTCCATCAAGCCCAGCATCCTGTTTCCAACAGTGGCCAATCCCGGCCATAAGAACCTGGCAAGTACCCAAAAACTAAGTCTATTCCATGTTACCGTTGCTAGTAATAGCAGTGATTATTATCTAAGTCAACTTAATTAATAGCAGGTAATGGACTTCTCCTCCAAGAACTTATCCAATCCTTTTTTAAACACAGCTATACTAACTGCACTAACCACATCTTCTGGCAACAAATTCCAGAGTAAAAAAGAACTTTCTCCGATTAGTTTTAAATGTGCCCCATGCTAACTTCATGGAGTGCCCCCTAGTCTTTCTATTATCCAAAAGAGTAAATAACCGATCCACATCTACCCGTTCTAGACCTCTCATGATTTTAAACACCTCTATCATAGCCCCCCTCAGCCGTCTCTTCTCCAAGCTGAAAAGTCCTAACCTCTTTAGTCTTTCCTCATAGGGGAGCTGTTCCATTCCCCTTATTTTGGTAGCCCTTCTCTGTACCTTCTCCATCGCAATTATATCTTTTTTGAGATGCGGCGACCAGAATTGTACACAGTATTCAAGGGATCCACCTCCAGGCTGCTCATATTATTTAGAAGCCTCCTATGGGCGACAGAATCAAAAGCTTTGCTGAAAGTGTCCATGGGAATATCTGCAAAGCCCTGCATGTACTAGGGTGCCAGATTTTCAAGGCAAGTTGATTCAGTCCTGGTTTTACTCCCTTGCATTCAGGTACTTATAGTCTTGCTTTTCTTAGGGAATGCAATAAAGAAATCAGAATAAGTCCCAGCAATCAATGGGGTAAAATCAGGACTGGATCAACCTGTCCTGAGTATCTGGAGTGAGATGGCAACTTTAGCATGTACTCTACCTTCCCTGACCTAACTCCACTCCTAATCAGAGACCAGTCACTATATAAGAAGAGGAAACAGAGTGAGAGAGAAGGACTGTATACTTTCAAAGTTTCAGCTACAGGACCCCATACAAAGCTAGAAAAACAGCTATTACAGAAACAATAATTGAAACTGATTTAAAGTCTGATTAAACACTTTGGAAGCTTCCAAAAGAAGTAGTTTTTGCAATAACTATTAAAATGCAATTTACACTATTTTTAAATAGAAAACCAAGCCAGCAAATTTTGCAAAAGAATGTTAGAAAACTTCTTACTTACAGGGAACTGCAGGAGCAAAGAAATAAATGTGGGAAAACCTACCCAAAAAAACTATTGCTAGAACTTAATTGACCAATTGTCTAAATCTCCAGAGAACAAAAAGGAATTGAATCATATTGCCAGCAAATTATAGACAGAACATTTTAAACTGTTTCAACTGCACACTCCCCTCCAGCACTAGAACATCCAGTTTATCTCTTCAGGAAAAAGACTGGAAAGGGGAAAACTACCCCTTAAAAGCTATTTCTGGAACATAATTGTCCAATTGTCTCTGGCTACAGAGAACAAAAGTCCAATAAATCACAGCAAGAACTCTTCAAACTTTTAAACTCTGGTCAAACACTTTGAAAGCATCCAAAAGCAGTATTTGCTGCAGTAAGTTTTACAACTTTTCTTTTGTAGCCTGCAGTCTTTGCATGAGAATGTTGGAGAACTTCTTACCTTCCATGAACTGTGAGCTAAGTCAATAACCTGCAGGGGTAATTAGCCTAAACTTCTTATATCGATTCCCTGCTAAAGACCTGGAATGTGTTGGAAGATTTTATCTGCCTAAGAGCTAAAAAAAGGAAACACAGACAAGCACTAAAGCCAAAGGTTTAGATATGAAGAGAGAGGCGTCTAATTTAAAAAAAGTAACCTTAATTTGTATTGTAAGACAGCTAGAATTAAGAGATTCCTCAAAACAATGAACCCTGGCACATACCAAGCCCACGAACCAAAGGCATACAAAACATAAGAATATAAGTATGTTTCACTGTTGTTTCTTCCCAGGTGCAACCAAGAACAGTGATATTCACTGATGGTCTTTGAGGGCCATAAATGGGTAAGAGTCTCAGGATATCTCTAATGAATAGAAATGAGATAGATTTGCATAAAACTGAGGAAATGTGCATGCAATTCTGCCCCTTGTACATTCATTAGGGATATCTTGAAAACCCAACCCATATGAGGCCTTCAAGGACCATCAGTGAATACCAATGTCCTAGCAAGAAGAAAAAGTGAAATGTGTTTTGGAGCTTGTAGTTTACATGCCCATGGGGGTTGGTATTTTAAAACTGTTGCATCGGAGATGGACCCTTGGGCTGAGGTGGGGTTGATGCAACCCGTAGGTAGGGACCTACGGGTCCCTACCATTGGCAGGTGGAGTGGGATAGAGGCTGCTGGAGCTTCACCTATACCAGCCCTCATTCCCGGCAGGTTGAGCCTTTGGGTGCTGGGGCCGGTAGGACTTAGGTGGGCCTCAAGGTTGGTTTGTGAAGAAAGGTGGTTCAGCCCAGAGACAGCAGTCGATAGGTGGCGTAGTCCTACCCTGGACTGGGTTTGGTACAGGAACTCAGGTGCCAATGGAATGGAAAGTAACTGGTGGCGCTTAAGCAAAGAAAGGCTGGAGCCTTGTAAGTCCACGTCCAGGGAATAGGCTAGAGGAGGCATCACTGACAGGCTGGGATCAGGGCCGGCAGCAAGTGGAGGTCATGGCAAGCAATGTAGAATTCTGGACACAAAGAAATCTGTAGCATAGTCAATCAAGGCAATGGTCCGGGGCTGGAGATAAGCTGAAGAGTAGTCGAGCATAGTAGAGGTCCGGGGCTGGAGATAGGCTGAAGAGTAGTCAAACAAAATGGAGTCAAAATCCAGAGAGTCAGTCCAACACATAGACAGGGCAGGAATGAGGAAGAAAGGAACCAGGAACCACAGGAGTCAGCAATAAGTACTCAGAGTACAAGGTGACCAGTTGCAAAGGCAACGCTATGGAGCGAGGCCTGAGCTTACATACACGGAAGACTCTGATGTCAGCATCTGGGGCCATGGCCAGGTTCCCGCTGCGGGCCTTTTAAAAGAATTAGCGATGCACGTGCACACGCCTAGGGAGGGGCGCGGCGCTGATGGCAGCGTCTCTCCACGGGCCATGCAGAGAGGCCCGATGAGCAGGGGCATCTTTGCTGACAACACTGAGGACCATGGCAGAGCCGGAGGCACCGGAGGTGACCTGAGGTCAAAGCTGGTGGCCCACTGCCGCCAGTGAAGTGGAACCATGAGCTGGAGTCCGTACAAGAAGGTGAGAGGGCCACACAGCGGGTCTGCCACGGCCAGCATGCATAACAGTATCCCCCCTTTATGCCCGCCTCTTGGAGGTCGGGTTTTCCCGGATGGGCACGATGGTAATTCAAGAGGAGAGTCTTGTCCAGGATGTTTTGAGCTGGTTCCCACAAATTCTCTTCGGATCCATATCCCTCCCAGGAAAGGAGGTATTCCGACTGGTGGCCCCAACGGCGGACATCTAGGACTTCATGGACCTTCTACGTCGTATTGGTTTCTGCCACCAAAGGAGATGGCTCAGGGGCTTTCCAGGCAGGCCAAGATAAGATCACAGATTTTAAGAGTGATACATGGAATGTACTATGTATTCCCAGCGTAGGAGGCAGCTGAAGCTGATATGTAACAGGTCCAATGCATCAGGTAACAGCGAAGGGACCGATGTATCTGGAGCGAATCTCTGAGATGGAATTCGAAGTTGAATATATCGAGTACTTAACCAGACTTTCTGGCCAGGGAGAAATTCAGGAGCCGAGTAACGTCGACTGTCAGCAGTTCTCTTGGCCCGGGAGGTGGCCTGACGCAAGCAGAGATTTGTCTGCTCCCATAACGTTTTAAGGGCATCCGCAGTAGCCTGTGCCACAGGGGACAACACTGATAGACTTATGGGTAGTGGTGGTCATGGTTGTTTCCCATAGACAACTGAAAATGGAGATGTTCCAGTAGCAGTGGCGAGTGCTACTGCTACTGGAACAGAACCAGTGAGAGTTGTGAGAAAACTCTGCCCAGGCTAAGAAACTGATGTGGTTCAGAAAGAAAGTGACTTAAAAAATAAAGGCAAAATAAAGGATCCTAAAAAGAGGAACACAGAATAATACCTGGTGAAGCTGAGGGAGATGAAGAAAGAAATCAGGAAAGCAAAAAGGTTAGGTGGAAGAAAGGATTGCCAAAGAAATAATGCGAGGTGATAAAACATTTTTCAGATATGTCAGAGAAAGAAGGGAGGCTTGAAATAGTATGGTGAAACTGAAAGATAACTAGAGCAATGTGTGGAGAGAGACAAATAAATGGAAGAAATATTAAATAACTACATCGGTTTGGTATTCACTAAACATGACCTTGGAGAAGGACTGTTGCTGTTTGAGAAGACTGTAGATAAGACCATAAGAACATAAGAAGTTGCCATACTAGGTCAGACCATCAAGCCAGTATCCTGTTTCCAACAGTGGACAATCCAGATTATAAGAACCTGGCAAATACCCAAACATTAAGTAGATCCAATGCTACTAATGCCAATAATAGCAGTGGCTATTCCCTATGGGGCGGATTTTCAGAGCCCTGCTCGCGTAAATCCGCCCAAAACCGGGCGGATTTACGCAAGCAGGGCCCTGCGCGCCGGTAAGCCTATTTTACATAGGCCTACCGGCGCGCGCAGAGCCCCGGGACTCGCGTAAGTCCCGGGGTTTTCGGAGGGGGCGTGTCGGGGGGCGGGCCCGAACCGCGCGGCGTTTTCGGGGCGTGTCGGGAGCGTTCCAGGGGCAGGCCCGGGGGCGTGGCTACGGCCCGGGCGGCCCGGGGGCGTGGCCGCGCCCTCCGGACCCGCCCCCGGGTTGCGTCCCGGCGCGCAGGAGGCCCGCTGACGCGCGGGGATTTACGCCTCCCGGAGGGAGGCGTAAATCCCCCGACAAAGGTAAGGGGGGGGTTTAGACAGGGCCGGGCGGGTGGGTTAGGTAGGGGAAGGGAGGGGAAGGTGAGGGGAGGGCAAAGGAAAGTTCCCTCCGAGGCCGCTCCGATTTCGGAGGCAGCCTCGGAGGGAACGGGGGTAGGCTGCGCGGCTCGGCGCGCGCCGGCTATACAAAATCCATTGCCTTGCGCGCGCCGATCCAGGTTTTTAGCAGATACACGTGGCTCCACGCGTATCTACTAAAATCCAGCGTACTTTTGTTTGCTCCTGGAGCGCAAACAAAAGTAGGCTATTCGCGCTCCTTTAAAATCCGCCCCTAAGTCAGCTTGATTAATAGCTGTTAATGGACTTCTTTCCAAGAACTTATCCAAACCTTTTTTAATCCATCTACACTAACTGCACTAACCACATCCTGTGTCAACAAATTCCAGAGCTTAATTGTGCGTTGAGTGGAAATGATTTTTTCTGATTTGTTTTAAATGTGCTACTTGCTAACTTCATGGAGTGACCCCTAGTCCTTCTACTGATGAAAAGGAGTAGATTTGTACAATGCAGCTAGCAGAGACTGTAGTATACCAATCAACACCTCTTGTTAGAGTTTCATCACTTATAAGGTCTAAATTTCTTTAATAATGTCAATTTTACAATGAATACCTCTAAATGTGTCTGTGTTAACACCCCCTTAACCCCGAATCAAAGTGCCCTCTTATAATGGTTCACATATTGAGAGTAAGGCTGAGCCTTATAAAGAGTCGGTCTCTCTCTCCCCTACCAAGGAGATGTAATGTAGAGGCATGCATAATCCTATATCAGCCCCTATAAACCCAGTGGATCAATCAGATCCACTTGATTTTAAAAGACTTGAGAAACAAAATTATTTCTAAGCTGGTGAATCAAGGGGTAAACATGGCAATAGCTAATATGTGACTACACAGACTCAAGGTGACATTAGAAAGAGTTCCCTAAGAGATGCCACCAGGTAATGATAGAGGAGCATATTTTTGCTAAAGTTACAGGTTAGAATTCAGATAGAACTTCCAGAGAAATGGCTGACTGCAAACTCCTGTGCTGTCAGCTTGTTACTGTTCAGTCAGGAGCTGCTCTAATATTATGAAATCATTGAAAGAACATCCAATAACATAATTAATTGACTGAGAAAGTGAGAAGTGATATCTTTAGGAAAAACTGAATTCAATAAGCACTTATCAGGTAACGTTCAGGGAAAAGGTTAAAATTAATTAAGAGCTGATCCATGGGCCATTAACAATCAGCCTAGATAGGAATGAGAGTGTGAGTGAGTGTTGTTTAAAAATACTGGTTTTGATGGAGAACATATACCACACTGTTGACAATAGCCCAGTGGCATGCAGAGAAATTGAATAATTTGATAAAGAGCCTCAGTCCCTGTTAAACCTGAAAGTGCTATAGTACAGCCTATGATAAAGACTGACTTACAAAACAAAAAAAGAAGAGGAAGTCACTTTCATAAAAAAAATGTTTTTTCATTGAATATTAAGGGAAGAATTAATTATTTGTTATTTTACATGCTTACTGGGTCATTCATCAAAATGCTTTATGGTGTTAATGCATGCAAAAATGTGTTAATGTGTGCATTAATGCCATAACACATGCAAAAAAAAACTGTAACGTGCAGTGCGAATGCAAATTTGTGGGAGGGATGGGATCGGGCATGATTTAGTTAAATGAGGGGCAATATCACACTATGTGATAGCATAACACATGCTATTCCATGGTTTAGCACCAGAAATAACACCTTTTTTCCTGACTTTAGGCTGTGCGATATACCCAAAATGGCCATAACACAATTTGTAATAAATTTTTGGAATTGCATTTCAGCTGTTTTGGGGGAGAGAGAGATAAAAAGAGACTGACTGACTGACTATGTACAAGACCCTCATAGTAGGAAAGTATTTATATCTCTATAGGAGGGCCATCTAATAGGTCGAGGTGAGGTGTTTGTGCTAGTTTAGGGTTTAGGGGCCAGTTTCACATGTAGAGTGAGACACAGCGGCCATTTGTGCAAAAGGTAAAACAAACATTTTGGGGGCGGGGGGGGGGTTAGAGTAAGGGGTGGGAAGGTCAGGTTAGGGGGAAGGGAATGGGGGAAGGCTGTGTGGCTCGGCGCATGCAAGGTGCACAATTGTGCACAATTGCACAATTGTACCGGGTAGCGTGCGCACATGTACGCCCGTGTGCAACCTTTTAAAATCTACCCATTTTTGGAAATATTTCAGAGTAGCTGGGAGGGAACAGGAGAAGGCTACGTGGCTTGGCGTGCACAAGGTGCACAATTGTGCACCCCCTTGCGCACGACAATCCCAGATTTTATAACTTGCGCGCGCAAGTTATAAAATTGGGTGTACATGTGCGCGTGCCGGGTAGCAAGCACACATGTATGCCCGCGTACAACCTTTTAAAATCTACCCCAATATGCATTACGTGCATGAACTCTAACTTTTTGAAAATCATTATAAAACAGCTACTTCACACTGCTTCTTGAAATCTCCATATTTTGAACAAAAAATGTTTTACCCTACAACTCATGGGCTGCCTCAGAGGAAAATGTAAAACAGCATCCGCATGATATCAATGTTTCCTTTTTAATATTGATAAGCTCATTTAGGATGTCAGAATACTAGCCAAAAAGGCTTGGGTGTCTCCACCTCTTACATCTGGAAGTAAGCAACATGTAATGGACTTTTCTATTAGGCTCTACTGGTACTTCTAAGTGACCTGGATTACCCACTGTCGGTCTGTGTCAGACACAGGATACTGGGCTTAAGGACTCTTGATCTCACTGAGCATGCCATGTTCTATGTTCTTACCAGTAATTCTTTCTCTGTAAATTAATTTGTGATCACTTCATAATTATCTGTATCATGTTTTATGTCCATTGCCTTTCCTTTTCTCTGCTTATACTAAGCAAAAAAAAAGTAAGATTTCAGCCTTCTGATTGTCCCCTCACTTTCTGTAAAACAGTAGACATTGCTTATTGTATTTTCTACATTGATGTTCTTTCCAAAGATATGCTTACTATAGATGTTTAAGGTCAACTGGTTGATCCAGCAAACAAAATGATTAAACACAGCATGCTATTTTTTCAGTAGGTAGAAAAAGAACATTATTTTCATTATATTCTATGTACTTCTATTGTACTTAAAAGCTTGAAGAAGTCATGTAATGTAGTACACTTAATCCTTCTCCAACATTTATATATAAGATCTGAAAAACTCTGACCTTTTATATTACATGAAATGTGAACTAACCTTTTGAAGTCATCTTGTAAAGATCACAGATGTAACCTAATAGAAAAGACACAGAGAGTAAAATATAAATTGGGACTATTTGAAGTGTGTTCATATCACAAGATTGTCAATGAGTCAATAAAATATGAAATCCTTGTAGAATTCTTACATAATGAATACAAATTGTGCTAATTATACATAATATTGTCATGGATTAAAGCATCACATTTATTTTCCCTCTGCACTTACCATTGCGGCCCATAGTATTATGAAGGTGCAAACCTTTTGTAGCACACCAGAGTTTTTTGTCATCCATTTTTCTAGGAACGATTCTTTGTTTTTTGGAATTGCAGACATTGGATCTGAAAAAAAGGATTCCACAAATGAGCTAAAGAAATAGCTCTCTAAAGATGGCTAGTGAGATATTCCTTTTCTTTTAGTCTAGCTGCTCAATTACATTTTCTTTTACTTTTCATTGATAGCTCAAGGTGAATTAAATTCAGGTACAACAGGTATTTCCCAGTTCCCAGAGGGCTTACAATCTAAGGGCATCATTTGCTAAACTGCAATATTTTACCCAGAAGTGGGAAATACATTGGATTTACTAAACTGTAATATCGAATACCGACATTTAGTTAATTCTTTAGTATTTTTTGGTGGTAAAATACCACAGGGAAAAATATTGCAGGTTAGTAGTCTTCTAAAAATTACATGAGATGATGGCTCCACAGCCCATGTCCACCATTTTGCTAAAGGGCCTGGGCAGCCCAAAATTACTTTCCACAAAGTCTGACAAAACCCACAGGGGTCTTATTAGACCCCCTTCCTTAAGGGGTCTGTTACGACCCTGGTGGGAATGTGGACCCTTGGCCTGTGTCGAGATTGACGCCACCTGGGAGGTAGGCCTGACACAGGTTCCCAACGACAGGAGGCGAGGATGATGAAGACGGGGGCCGGCTGGAGCTTCACCAATACCAATCCCGTTCCCTGAGGTTGAGACTTTGGGTGCCGGGACCGGCTGGACTTAGGTGGACCCCTGGGATGACAGAGGGCAGTAGGAAATGAGGATCGCCGGTTCCTGGTAGAAGGCCAGAAGAAAGTCCGAATGCCGGTCCGAGGTCAAGTGCCAGAGGAAGATCCGAAGCCAGTCTGAGGTCGAGAGCCAGAGGAAGATCCGAAGCCAGTCTAGGTCAAGAGCCAGAGGAAGATCCGAAGGAAGGAAGTGATAAGGAAGGAACAGGCAAGCAGGATCCGGGACTGGAAGGCAGGAGCAGGAGTGGAGTGCAGGAACAGGAACAAGAAGCAGGAAACCTGAAACACAGACCGAAGCCAAATGCTCGAGGAGCCAGACCTGTAGCCAAGTCGTCAGAGGAGGGTCTGGCTACAGGTATAAGTACTGCTGGGGCCTAACGTCATCCGGGAGATCTGGCGGCATTTCCCTCTGCAGGCCCTTTAAGAGCTCCCGGAAGGTGCGCACTCTCACCTAAGAGGGAAGCCGAAGGCAGGCCATGCTGGTGGCGTTCTGCGCGCGGGGAAACCTCAGGACAGCCCCGAGAGTCTGAGGGACCTGCCGCCTGTGTTGGCCAGGGCCGGGAGGCACGAGTCATGCCAGGGGGGGGGCACTGGAACTTAGAGAGCAGGCAGGGCACCGGGACAACTGCGGCCAGTGAGTCTTAACAGTACCTCCCCTTCTAAGCCCCCCTCCCAGTGGTTTCGGCTTGTTGGGGTGAGAGGCATGAAATTGCTGTAAAAGGCTCTTATCCAGGATGTTGGCAGCTGGCTCCCAGGAATTCTCCTCTGGCCCAATACCCCTCCCAGGCGAGGAGGTACTCCCATCTTTGGCCCTTCTTCCTGACGTTTAATACTTCCTGTACTTGGTAAGTGGCGTCGCCCACCGATGCTATTGGCTGAGGCTCCGAGTTTTTTGCAGGGCCAAGACAACACCAGTGGCTTCAGAAGCAAGATGTGAAAGGAACTGTGAATTTTCAAAGAGGGTGGTAACCGGAGCTGGTAGGTCACTGGACTTAACTGACGGAGCACTGGAAAGGGGCCGATGTAACGGGAGCCAGACGCATAGACGGGAGCTTGAAGCGAATGAAGCGTGTACTAAGCCACACTTTGTCGCCAGGTCGGAGTTGAGGAGCGGGTCTCCGGTGGGCGTCTGCGTTCCATTTAGCTAGGCGACCCGCCTCTTGTATCAAGAGCTGAGTGCGTTCCCATAGCCGATGCATCTCCTACTCTGTTAACTGCGCAGCGGAATAGAGAACTATCAGGGGTAAGGGTAGTGAAGGAAGTGTTTGCCTCCCATAGACTATTTGGAAAGGAGATGATTTCATGCTGGCGGAGACGTGGGAGTTGAGAGCGAACTCAGCCCAGGGTAATAGTGTGGCCCAATCAGTCTGCTGCAAGTTGATGTAAGCACGGAGAAACTGTTTCAGGGTATTGTTCATTCTCTCCGATTGGCCATTTGCTTGGGAATGGTAATCAGTCGTAAAGTCCAGAGAGATATCAAACTTTTGCAAAGGGCTCTCCAAAATTTGGCAGTAAATTGGGTACCCCGGTCAGAGACTAGATGCTTGGGAAGACCTTGGAGCTGAAAGATGTTTTGTACAAATAGCTGTGCAAGTTGTGGAGTGGATGGTAGGCCTGGGAGAAGGACCAAGTGTGCCGTTTTGGAAAAACGGTCGACTACTATCCAAATAGTAGTCTTGCCTTCTGATGATGGCAGATCCACAATAAAATCTGTAGAGAGATGTGTCCAGGGTTCTTTGGGGGCTGGTAGAGGCTGCAGCAGACACAAGGGGTGGCCAGGTGGTGTCTTCTGCTGGGCGCATATGTGACAGGCATCCACATAATTCAGAACATTCTTTCGTAAGGTGGGCCACCAATAAAATTGCTGGATGAAGGCTAGAGTGTGAGCTCGCCCCAGATGCCCCACGGTTTGAGCATCATGGGCCCATCAAAGGACTTTCTCTCGCAAAGTCTGCGGGGTACAATGGTCTTCCCAGTAGCTACCATAATGGTGGCCAGGAGTTGAACCCGAGCCGCATTGATAATATGACTCGGTGGTTCAGGAGTGTCGTCCTGAATGAAGGAACAGGAGAGAGCGTCTGCCTTGATGTTTTTGGTCGCTGGTCAGTATTGTAAGATAAAGTCAAAGCCGTGAAGAAAAGGGCCCACCTGGTCTGACGAGGGTTTAGAGTTGGGCTCGGAGCAGATACTCTAGATTTTTATGATCAGAGTATACAGTGATGCAATGTCGGGCCCCCTCCAGCCAGGGGCCACTCCTCGAAGGCTAACTTTATGGCTAATAGGTCCTTGTCCCCAATACCGTAATTACTCTCCACTGGAAGGAATCGTCTGGAAAGGAAAGAGCAGGGATGTAGAGTCCCAGTAGAAGAGTGCTGGCTTAAGACTGCCTCTACTCCCTCGAAGGAGGTTTCCACCTCCATAATGAAGGGTCTTAGGGGATCTGGGTGTCGGAGGCAGGGCTCACTGAGGTATGCTGTTTTCAGGTGACAGAAGGCCGACCGGGCAGCGGGCAGCCATTGCCTGGGGTTAGCTCCTTTACGAGCCAGGGCAGTCAGAGATGCCATCAAGGTTGAGTAGTTGGGTATGAAACTTCGATAATAATTGGCAAAGCCAAGGAATCTTTGTAGGGCCTTGAGACTGACTGGCTGGGGCCACTTCAGGATGTTGGAGAGTTTTTCTGGGTCCATTCGGAAACCATGATGGGAGATGATGTAGCCCAGGAAGGGCAGGCTCTCCCTCTCAAAGGAGCACTTCTCCAGCTTGCAAAAAATTGATGGCACGGAGGCACTGAAGGACTCAAAGAACATCCCGGTGATGGGTCTGAAAATCACTAGAGAAGATCAGAATATCATCGGGGAAAATGACCATGCAGTCATAGAGCATATCTCAGAACACCTCATTCATCGTGTTCTGGAAGACGGCGAGCACATTACAGAGTCTGAAAGGCATGACCAAGTACTCATAATGGCCATCTCTAGTGTTAAAGGCCATTTTCCATTTGTCGCCTTCTTTGATATGGATCAGATTATACACCCCTTGGAGATCCAGTTTTGAGAATATACGGGCTCCCTGAAGATGGTCAAAAAGTTCCGAGATGAGGGGCAGTGGGTATCGATCCTTTTGGGTAATGGCATTTAGACTGCAATAATCGATACATGGTCATAGCGCCCCATCCTTTTTTGTCACAAAGAATAATCCTGCTCCCGCAGGGGACCTGGAAGGCCGCATAAAGCCTTTGGACAAGTTCTCCCTTACATAATCCGACATGGCTCTGGTCTCTGTCATGGATAAGGGATAGACCCGACCCCTGGGTGGCACCGTACTGGGCAATAAATTTATGGCACAATAATATGGATGGTGTGGCGGCAAGATATCCGCACCCTCCTTGGAGAAGACATCTGTGTAAGATGCGTATTGAGGTGGAAGCCTTGTAGGAAGGAGCATGCTGGCTAGGCAGGATCGCTGGAGCGCAGTCTTCAGACAGGAACCATGACAGGAAGGGCCCCAGTGGAAGAGTTGTAAGGACGGCCAGTCAAATTGGGGAGACTGCCATTGGAGCCAGGGGAGGCCCAGGACTATGGGATGGATCGCTTTCTTGATGATGTGGAAAGTCAGGGTCTCCTCATGCAAGGCACCCATATAGAACTTGACTGGACCGGTGATATGGGAGACTCGGCCCTGCAAGGGTTCTCCTTGGATGGATGATAGGATGAGCGGGACAGGAGCGGAGTAGGTGGGAATCTGGAGGTGTGTGCCCAGTTGCCGCATAATGAAATTCCCTCCGGCCCTCAGGTCTATTAGGGCCAGCATATGGAAGTCCTGGTTGGGCATCTGAAGGGTAACTGGAAGCGTATGAGAGGGAGCAGGATGCGTCAGGCCCAGGAGGAGTCTCCCTCTGCCACCAAGGCCTGGGAGTTTCCCGGCCGCACCAGGCATAAGGACAAGACGTGTCCAGCTTCTCCACAGTAGAGACATAGGCCTGCACGTAGGCATTGGCGGCGCTCCTCCAGAGTTAACTTGCCTCGGCCTAGCTGCATAGGTTCTTCCAGAGGGATTTAAGTGGAGTCGCCCCAACAGGGGATGGTAAGTGCCGCGGATGGGTGAGAGAGAAGGAATTTCTCCTGGAGGATTGCTGTTCTCTGGTCTGCTCCTAAAGACGATGGTCAATGCAGCTGGACAATTTGATGAGGGCATTGAGGGAAGTCGGGAGCTCTCAAGCCGCCAATTCATCCTTTATGCGGGCTGGGAGAACCTTCAGAAAAATGGATCACAGGCAATCTTCGCCCCAGTGAAGCTCCGTAGCCAAGGTCCGGAACTCAATCACATAGTCTACCAGGGGCCGTGGTGTAGGTGTAGGAGCGAAGAGCTAGAGGTGGCCTGTCGCCCGGGATCTTCGAAGACATTAAAGAAGTGAACCAGGAAGCAGATAGGAGCTGAAGGAGCCGCCGGAACCGAAGAATCCAAGCAAGAGTTGAGCCATTCTACTGTGGACACCAGAGCCTCCAGTGCCCCTTTGTTGCTCTAGAATCTTCTGGGCCAGACCGACGATTGCCTGCAAGGCGGAGGTTTCCGCCGGGTCCATGGACTTGGCTGTTACGACCCTGGTGGGAATGTGGACCCTTGGCATGTGTCGGGATTGACGCCACCTGGGAGGTAGGCCTGCCACAGGTTCCCAATGATAGGAGGCGAGGATGACAGAGACAGAGGCCGGCTGGAGCTTCACCAATACCAATCCTGTTTCCCGCGGGTTGAGCCTTTGGGTGCCGGGACCGGCTGGACTTAGGTGGACCCCTGGGACGACAGAGGGCAGTAGAAGATGAGGATTGCCGGTTCCTGGTAGAAGACCAGAAGAAAGTCCGAATGCCGCTCCGAGGTCAAGAGCCAGAGGAGATCCGAAGCCAGTCTGAGGTCAAGAGCCAGAGGAAGATTTGAAGGAAGGAAGATGCCCAGAGAGAACAGGCAAGCAGGATCTGGGACTGGAAGGTAGGAGCTGGAGCGGAGTGCAGGAACAGGAACAAGAAGCAGGAAACTTGGAACGAAGACCGAAGTCAGATGCTCGAGGAGCCAGACCTGTAGCCAAGTTGTCAGAGGAGGGTCTGGCTACAGGTATAAGTACTGCTGGTGCCTGACGTCATCCAGGAGGGCCGCCGGCATTTCCCACTGTGGGCCCTTTAAGAGCTTCCCGGAAGTGCGTGCGTGTGTCTACGAGGGAAGCTGGAGGCCGGGCCTTGCCGGCTGCGTTCTGCGTGCGGGGAGACCACTGAATGGCCCTGAAGAGCGTGAGGGACCCACCGCCTGTGTTAGCCAGGGCCAGGAGGCATGAGCCCCGCCTGGGTGCGCTGGAACTCGGAGAGCAGGCAGGGCGCTGGGACGACCGGGCCAGTGAGTCTTAACAGGGTCTTTCTAGACCTCCCCTTCCCCTTGAGATGGCTTCAGTGGAAGCCATTTTTAATTGAAATATTCATGATGCAGGTCCCTCCCCTCCCTCCAAAACTCTGGCCCTCTTTCAAAAATTCCCATAGGCCCTGACCCCCCTCCTACACTTTAAGCACCTCACCAAACCCCCCACCACCACCTCTACCAGCCATACTTTCAATCCCTAGTGGCCTAGCAAGGCCTGAAGAACATCCTAAGCTCCAGGCCCTGAGTTGTCACTGTAAAAATGGCACCTGCAGAACAATTTTCTACTTATGCCTCTATCACAAGCCACTATGATGTTAACACCCCATACTCCCAGGGAAAGTTAGCTACAACTCCATAGTTGTAGCTATTTTTACTGAAAATAGCACAGCTTATGATATTTAAGGATTGTATGCATTTGCATGCAAAGCAACTCATTACCATTTTTGCATTAGTGGAAAAAATGTGTATATTTAAAATACCATGAGTTATTACAGCTTTAAGGTGTTTACTGCATATTAAACATCTAACACTGCTTAGTAAATAACCTACTAAATTTGTACCTGAGACAATGGTGTGTGACATAACTTGTTTTAACTACTTGTCTACTCCACTACTGTAGATGATAACTTGCTCTCAGATGACTAGTTTGAACTGTTCCTAATATTTGTTATTAGAATCAGGGTTGGAGTCATTTTTTGGAAGGATTTAGGCATTGACTAGTATATTCAGATTCAGGAAAAATTGTTGGAATGTCAATTTGTAGATATATTGGCAAAGTAATATATCAAGTTGTAAAACAATTAACAAGAAAAATACTAACAATGGTAAAATACTCTCCCTTTAATGCTTATATTACTGCATACTTTACAGTAAGGTAGATGATGTATTGATAAAATATTTCTTCACATAGAAGGTGAACGCCTAGAATGCCCTTCTACAACAGGTGGTGAAGACAAAAATGATGAAAGATTTCAAAATGACATGGGATAAACATGGACAGGGGGAGGGGAATGTAGTAAGAGGCATGGGGTAACTTGCTGGTGTGGCGATATTACCCTTAACAATAAGCCTTCATACTGTTGATGCAACTCCATCATCACTCGCTGCTTCATCAGCAGGGGGAAAAGAGGAATTGGATTTAGACTACAACCAATAAGGACATTGAACTGTACAGTCTGGGAAAACAAATAAGCATGGGGGTAACTTGTTTGATGCAGCAGTTACCCTTAACCAAAAACCCTGATACTACACTCCTGATGCAACTCCAATATTGCTCTGAGTCTCTGCTTCAACCGGCAGGGGGGTGAAAGGTAATTGTATTTCAACGGTAACCAACAAGAGCCCTGATCTTGGTGGTCTGAGTAACTGATACCTATGGATGCTTGCTGGGCAGACTGGATGGGCTATTAGGTCCTTTTCTGCTCTCATTTCTATGATTTCTCTGTTTTATATGTATTAAAAGCTCCCACCTTGATATGGAGTTTGCAACAAGCTTGATCCTTTTATAATTGGACTCCTCCCTACAATATTCAGTCTGAACCAGTTGCCTTTACTGATGAAACCAGGAAAAAATACATTCTGAAAACTTTTCCCCAGTTCATTGGGTTCTGCTCTTTGAAGGAGGTGAGTTTTGATCCTTTCTGCTCATAAACACATTTATACACTATTGAGTGCTTGCAGTAACATGGGTCAAGTTTTGAGCTATACAATTAGATATGGAATTAGGACTCAAATGATCTGTTAGAGATATGGTCTTGCCCTGCAAGTGGGCATTATATAAGCACTGGGAGGGTAATTTTATAACAGCTCATATAGGGCTAAAGTAAGCATGTAGAAAATACACACAGAGTTCAGCCTAAATTTTCAAACAGACTTACATGTGTAAATACACTTTGAAAATTACTGGGTATACGCAGAAACCAGCGAGGCATATGATTGGGAGCAGAAGTAAATGGGTATGCATACATTTACACTTTCAAAAATTGAAAGCATGTACCTGAAAGGTTTCCCTATCCCAATTCTGCCCAGGAACATCTCTTTTTTAATCTGCATAAAAGTACACACAGAATTCCTTTTGTGTGTGTACTCCTGGGCAGGAAAACCCTGGTGTTGGCCCAAAAACTCACATCTGAAGTTTTTGACCCTACCTTCAGTTCTCACACTTTTCACATCTTTCTGGAGTCTAGGATCCCCAGTGGGGGGAAGTTCAGCTCCAAGGCCCTTTCACATTATCTATCCCCAGTCTCCCTTTCCTGGTAAATAGCACTGATGATCTCTTCACTTAGACAGCACCAATAACCACTTTGAGTTCCAATTCAATTTTACTAAAGGTTGTAAAAGTGAATGCATTGTTTGTTACAGCTCAACTCAAAAATTGTCCAATTGATCTATTTATTTAAAATTGTTTAGTAATCATCTAACTGATACAATCTTCCTTAGCAATATACATCAATGCAACATAACTTAATACACAAATTAAATAATGAACACATCAGTAGTATAATATCTACAATAATTCCTTGTCAAACATATGTCCCCGTGCCATTACTATGTGTCACCAGTCATCAGGCAAGTTTTTAAAGGCTTTTAAAACCTTAACAAATCCTCTTCTTCTTTCAAACTTAATGGAAGATTATTCCACAGTTGTGGAATTTGTGATCATACTTTTTCCATCAACCAACTCTTACGTCAGTCAATTTCTTAGGTAATTGGCTCCTTACTTCTCTTTCCTTTGCAATTTACTCTCCATATCCTCCAATGGGAATGGGATTGTAAAGGTTTATCCCAATTTATTTCCCACATATAAGAAAGTCTCAATTCTCATACCATTCTTGTTGCCTTCTGTTGGACTCCGGGAGTGGATCCTTGGGCCGACCGCCTGGGCGAGGCGGACAGGAGGCAGACAACTGTAGCCGAAGACGAGACTTCACCTGGAAACCCGAGACTCCCCCAGAGGAGCTGTTGGAGACCGGGTCGCTAGGACTTAGGTGGCTTCGCCCTGGAAGCCCGAGGTCCCCCCGGGAGGAGCCCGTAGGGACCCGGGCCGCTGGGACTTAGGTGAGCGGCTATCAGCAGAGAAGACCAGGACCGGAACGGAGTCAGGGCAGGCAGCAGGAGACGGAGTCGAAGAGACGGACCAGGATCAAGGCAGGCAGCAGAAGACGGATTCGATGAGACGGACCGGGATCAAGGCAGGCAGCAGAAGCAGGCTGGCAGGAGTGCAGGAACAGGCGGACTGGAACACGGGGCAGGCAGGCATGCAGGAACACAGGAACTGGAAGGCTGGAACGAGCAGGCAGGAACACAGGAACTGGAAGGCTGGAATGAGCAGGCAGGAACACAGGAACTGCAGGCAACTAATAGCTCCAAGAGTGACCACGTTGCAAGGCCCAGAAGAGACTCAGACGCCAGTTAAATCCCCCTCGGCGTCTGATGTCATCCAGAGGGTGGTGCCGGGTTTTCACGCCGAAGGCCCTTTAAAAGGGCCTCCCCTGCGCGCGCGTACAGGGCCCCAGGGGCAGGGCCCAGCTTCTCCGGCAGCGTCTCCCTCCTGGGAGCGCCGCAGACTAGGCCGTGGCCATAGCAGCACCGTTGCGGACCATGCCGCGTCCCGGACCCGGAGCCAGGTAAGGGTTCGGTCGCGCTCCTCGCGACCGAAATCGCAACAGCCTTCACTACTCTCCACTGAACTTTGCAACATCTAATGGGTATCTTATCACACCTTTCTTCTCTGATTCTCCCTGATGTCCATAAGAAATTCTTATACTATATCTCAAACTTCTCCTGGAATTGGATATGAGTCCATCCTTATTTGATGATACCACATCTTCTTCTTTAGTATTTTCTAGGGTTAAGGCACCATGACCTTAAAACAGCAGCATCTGAGCCCAGTAACACAAAAAGGTAAACATCTTACTCAAAAGGGCAACCAAACAAGAGGCAGAAAGAAATTCCTCCTCTGGCAACTAAAACAGTTACCAAAACATGAACAGAAACTACAGAAGTAAGGATCTCTTTCTCCTTACTCATTCTGGTCTCTGGTGAGAGAGACCTCACAATCCTAACCCAGGAAAGTAATGAATGGGGAACAGCATGGGACATACTGCCCTTTGAAAATTTACTGAGGAAACCCAACTTAATAATCCATGCTCTGAGATGGTGGCAGGAGTTTTAAGGGCTTTGAGTACATCATCTACTTCTCCCATATGGGGGAGCAACACCTAAACCTCTAACTCCTCAGAAATTTGGTTCACTCCTTTTGGTAAGAAATCCAAGGGTTCCTTACACATGTACGTTTTTGCATACAACTCCCTGAGAAATTTTCAAAAGCCAGTTTATGCACATAAAAACTGGTTTTATGCATGCAAATGCTTTTGAAAATCAGACTCATAGTGTGTCATTCTCAGGGCTTAATTTCTGAGGTTGCAGCCTGGAACACAGTTCCAGCACTTTTTTTTTCAGACTTAAGAGGCAAAGTAGCAGGGATATTCTGCTCCAAGCCTTTCCTTTCAGGCATCCTGCAGGGAAGAGGAAGATAGGGGTGAGTTTGGATGCTACTCTGCTCCATGTTCTAGCCCTTTCCCTCCTGTTGTTCCCTCCTCTCTTCCTATAGAGAAAAGGAAGGGAAGGAGTGATACTGAAGTAGATACTACAGAACAAAATTCAGACACTATAAGCAATAGTGCTAATAATCAAGACTTCACTCTTGATCTTGATGATAACTACTAAAGCTCACAAGTTTCAAAATTGGGCTAATTCAACTCCTTTTTGTGTCTGTTACCCAGGACTTAATTTCTAGCTGAACAACCCAGAATGGCATTTTGCCCAGGAGGCAGAGTGAAGCCATCAGTGTAAATCAGTTCTGGTTCCCTCACAGAAATGAAGCAGAGCTGGTGGTGGTACGGATCATTTCTGGACCCCCAGGCCCCAGGGAAAGCAGAGCAAAAAGTGCTGGAGCTGCCTACCCAGAGACAGGAGCAGCCACATGGCTTGGATTTTAGTGCAATTTACTGGCACAATTGAGAAGACCATGAAGCAGTATGGCAATGGTTGAAGCGACATGAGGTGAATGCCTGTCAACCTTAACTGACTCTGCTGGCACTGGGTATGTTTGCATACATGTGTGAGAGAGTCGGGGAGGCAGATTTTATAAATCTGTGCACACGTGTACTTTTGTTCGCGCACCAGCGCGAACAAGAGTACGCGGGATTTCAATAGATACGCGCATATCCATTAAATCCGGGGTCGGCGCACGCAGGCTGCCCAAAATCGGCAGCCTGCGTGCGCCGAGCCGCGCAGCCTACCTCCGTTCCCTCCGAGGCCGCTCCGAAATCGGAGCGGCCTCGGAGGGAACTTTCCTTCACCCTCCCCCCACCTTCCCCTCCCTTCCCCTACCTAACCCACCCCCCCGGCCCTATCTAAACCTCCCCCCTAACTTTGCGCGCACCGGGCCGGCTACCGCACTCAGAGTTCCAGTCCGGGGGCTGGTCCGTAGGTCACGGCCACGCCCCCAGAACGCCCCCAGGCCGAAACCACGCCCGCGGCGCCGCCCCCGAAACGCCGCGTCACTCGCGGCCTGCCCCCAAAATGCCGCGTCACTCGCGGCACATCCCCCGACACGGCCCTGACACGCCCCTCCATGCAAGCCCTGGGACTTACGCGCGTCCCGGGGCTTGCGCGCGCTACCGAGCCTATGCAAAATAGGCTTAGCGGGCGCAGGGGGGGGGGGGTTTGGGGTAGGTTTTCGGGGGTACGCACGTATCGTACGTGCGTACCCCTTTGAAAATCTACCCCTATGTGTTTAGGGGAGAGTTCACACATAGCCCAGGCCCCTACCTCTCACACAGTTCACATCCAGTCTTTGCCCTGCTCCCCAACTCTGCTTTTCTTCCCCACACCCCTTTTTGTCTACCAATTAAGTCTTGGTCATTTTACCACTACACATTCCTATCTCAGTTCACCCTTCAGCTTCTCTCTGCAATAGAAAGGGATCATTTCCTTCTCCAGCAGGTATTGTTTCATTTTATCACTGATAGCCTGCCTTTCCCTAAGAACCACATCACGTTCAATCACCTATCTAAACAGTTTTCAGGAGGTTTACTCTCCTGAACACAGCATAGCTATCAAGGAATCCTTTATTCTAAATAGAGGATTATCCCCAAGAAGTATGGGGTAGATTTTCAAAGGGTTACGTGCGTAGGTTACGTGCATAACCCCCGAAAACCTACCCCAAATCCCCCCTGCGCGTGCCAAGCCTATCTTGCATAGGCTGCCAGCGCGGGCAAAGCCCCGGGATGTGCATAAGTCCCGGGGCTTTCCTGGGGGGGGGGGGGGCATGTCAGGGGGCATGCCGCAGCTGGTGCGCCATCGGGGGCGTGTTAGGGGCATGTCGCGGCTGGCGCGTCATCCGGGGCAGGGCCATGGGCGTGTTTCTGGCCCGGGGCGTTCGAGGGTGTGGCCGTGGCCTCCGGACCAGCCCCCGGACCAGAACACGACGTGCCAGCAGCTGGCCCACGCAGGTTACGCCTGCCTTGAGCAGGCGTAACTTTTGCAACAAAGGTACGGGGGGTTAGATAGGGCTGGGGGGGGGTTAGGTAGGGGAAGGGAGGGGAAACAGAAGGAAAGTTCCCTCTGAGGCCGCTCCGATTCTGGAGTGGCCTCGGAGGAAACGGAGGCCGGCTGTGCGGCTTGGCGCACGCAGGCTGCTGATTTTGGGCAGCCTTGCGCGCGCCAACCCCGGATTTTAACAGATACGCGCGCTACGTGCGTAACTATTGAAATACTGCGTACTTTTGTTTGCGCCTGTGTGCGTACTTTTATAAAATCTACCCCTATATGTCTTTGAAATGAGCTTTGTACTTGATAAAATTAAAAAAGAATCTATATGAAAGCTTTGCAGGTCACAGAGGTCATGGTAAGTGATCCAGAACTTCAAACTCCACAGCCCCAGCTTCCAGAGGCCCCGCGCCCCTTGCAGCAGAAGAAGACCGGAAGCATGCACCTAACTGTGCGCACCTCAAACTTCCTTACTATACACTATCCATTTACCTTGCTATACCTTATCTGTTTACTAGTTCTTATCTTTTTTTTTATATATGTTTTGACTTTACATGGTAATTGTGTTTGATAGGAATAATTTGCTATAAATTTTATACAGAAGAATAAAATTCAAAACAGACAATAAGGTGGGTAATTAGGAATATTTAAGTAGATTAATTGAAGTGTTTGGAAGGTCATTGAGAGATAAGTATAAAAAAATCTATAGACTAAAAGTACTTTAGGTTACTTTACATCCCTACTCCCTTAGATATTTGAACTCGATAACAAATTGAGTCCAGCAATTTGTCTTTTGCATTCAATGTCTTTTGCATTCAATGCCACATGTATGATTATCTCCCAGCTAGTGAGAAGTTATATATGTGCACTAAGTGCAAAGAGGTCCAAGCCTTCAGAGAATGAGTCCACTCTCTGAAGGCTAGAGTGGCAGACCTGAGAGTCAGAGAAGTATATAGAGGAGACCTTAAGTGACAAAGTAGAGAAATCCCCCTCGAATCTGGTAGCCCCTGTGCTGACTTGGAGGCGAAAGATCACCTGGAAGGAGAGCATCAACTTGTTGAGGCAGGAAGCAATCATGTAGCTAGGACCTGCTCTCAAGGTGATATAGTATCCTCTCACACAGAGGATGAGTTTCCTGGGGCACATGCCCAGGAGGGAAGGGATAGGTCAGCCATTATTGTTGTGCCTTCAATTATTAGGAAGGTTGATAGCTGGGTGGCTGGTGAATGTGAGGATCACTTGATAACTTACTTTCATGGTTCGAAGGAGGCGGACTTCACATAGATAGAATTTTAGATAATGCTGGGGAGGATCCAGCTGTCTTGGTACATATGGGTACCAATGACATAGGAAGTGCAGGAGGGAGGTACTAGAAGCCAAATTTAGGGTTTTAGGTAGCAAGCTGAAATGCTTCCTGTTTCACATGTAGGACACAAAGGCAAGCAGAGCTCAAGAGTATCAATGCTAAATCATGAGACTATGATGCATGGAAGAGGGTTTTAGGTTTGTTAGGAATTGGGCTTCATTTTGGGGAAGGGGGGGGGGCTTTTTTGAAAGTGTGGATTCCACCTTAACCAGAGTGGAACCAGACTGCGGGCACTAACCTTTAAAAATAAGATAGCACAGATTTTAAACTAGATGATAGGAGAAAACCAACAGTTGCTCAGAAGTACATGTTTTGGAATGATATAAACAAGTTTGCTTACCGTAAACGTTGTTTCCGTAGATAGCAGGATGAATTAGCCATGCTGTCATGGGATCTGTCCATCAGGTCCGGGAGGCGGAGCTTGATAAAGCAGAGGTTGATTTTTTGTATCCTCTGCACCTGCGCGTGTGTTCCCGCGCAGGAAGTTCCATTCTCCTCAGTCTGTGATTAAGCAGTAAAGGTATTAAATATAATGTGATTGCCAGGGAGGAGGGTGGGTCAGCATGGCTAATTCATCCTGCTATCTATGGAAACAACGTTTACGGTAAGCAAACTTGTTTTTTCCCGTCGATAGCAGGCTGAATTAGCCATGCTGTCATGGGAGTCACAAGCTCCCAAACGTGATGATAGAAGTGGCAATCACTTGTTGTGTTCTGTTGCAGATTGTAGGACTGTGTGACCTAAACTTGCATCTGCTGAAGTTTGTTGATCAAGGCAATAATGCATAGTAAACATGTGTAAGGAAGTCCAAGTAGCCGCCTTACAAATGTCTATGGGTTGTATTTATTTATATTTATTTAAAAGTATTTATATACCGTTTTTAAAAAAGAAATTTTATCAAAAACGGTTCACAGATTTAAAACCAAAAATAAAATAATCAAAATAAAATGGAATTTTTAAACTTTACATAAAAATTGGTACTAACTAGACAGAATGCTAGTATATAAGGTTATTAAAAATATAAAAAGTTTGGAACCATGGGCTTATTGTTTTGGGGGAAAAGGGGAAAAAGGGGGGGAAGGGGAACAGGAGGAGGAAGGGGAAGTGGGAGAAATAGAGCGTAAAAATTATATGAGATAAAGGGAAGAAGGGAGAAGGGTATGATAGTTGGAAACGTGTGAATGAGCAGGTATGTTGTAGTTATGTGTAGTATAAATGGGATTGTAATGGTGTAACTATGTTCTTGAGGTGTAACTATGTTCTTGAGGTGAGCCCATGACGTCGCTAGGGCGCGAACCTGGTGAGCTTTTGGCTTGTGCGAGAGAAGCTCATTTCGTTTGTCGTAACAGAATTGAATACATTGGACTATCCAGCTGGATATGGTACGTTTCGAGACTGGTAGTCCTGGTGCTTTAGGATCGAAAGATAGAAATAGTTGTGATGGACGTGTTGAAGATGTCGTCCTATTTCTGTAGTAAGCTAGAGCTCTTTACAGTCCAGGTGTGAAGCAACGCTTCCCTAGGCATTGTATGGGGTTTTGGAAAAAACGTTGGAAGTTCTATACTCTGGTTAAGGTGAAATTGAGAAATGACCTTTGGTAAGAATGATGGGTGAGTTCTAAGGACCACTTTTTGATGAAAGAATTGTAAGTAAGGTTCATAGTGCACTAGTGCTTGCAGTTCACTGACTCGTCTGGCTGAGGTGACTGCTACTAGGAATACACACTTCCACGTAAGGAATTTCATGTGTGCCAATTCCATTGGTTCAAAAGGGGAAAGCATGAGTTGTTCTAAACTTGATTGATATTCCAAGGAACCGCTGGTTTGGCAGTGGGGGTCTAATGTGTAAGTCCTTTGAGGAAACGTGCAAGCAAAGGGAGCTGCTATAGTGGTTGATTATATGGCCTGTGGTAGGCTGCAATGGCACTGAGGTGAACTCTGATCGAAGCCGTGGCTAAACCTGTTTCGAATAAGGTATGAAGATAGTCCAACAGCTGTTGGGGAACAGTCCATAGGTGATATGTGGTGTGCTACACACCATGTGGTATACCGTTTCCATTTGTATTGGTAATTGCGTCGGGTGGAGGGTTTCCTAGATTCCAATAGGATACGTTGAGCGGTGGTGGAGACGTTTTGTTCTGTGTAACCACCTGTCAATCTCCACGCTGTTAAGTGTAGGGATGAATGCAGTGGATGTAACAGCGTTCCCTGGTCCTGCAACAGGAGATCTGGTCGCTGTGGAAGTCGCATTGGTGGGTCGCTGGAAGGTGCAGGAGGTAACTGTACCATGGCTGTCTTGGCCAGGCTGGTGCGACAAGGATCATTTGTGCATTGTCCATTATGCATTTCTGAATTGTTCTGGTGATCAAGGGAATGGGAGGAAACGCATTAGGAGCCCGACGTCCACGGGATGAGGAAGGCATCTTGCGCTATCCGGTACTTGCTTGGGCGAATGGAACAGAATTTTGGAAGCTGTGCATTGAGTTCCGTCGCAAATAAGTCTATCGATGGTGTTCCCCACCTGGCGAAAATACTGAGTACCACTTCCGGTTGAGGGACCATTCGTGTGGGTGGAATATGCGGCTTAATCTGTCCGCTCTCGTGTTTGCTATACCTGGCAAGTATGTGGCCTGGAGATGTATGCAATGTCTGTGCGCAAATTGGAAGATGAGTAAGCTTCCTTGCATAGGGTCCACGAACCCGATCCTCCCTGTTTGTTGACGTAGAACATTGCCACTTGATTGTCCGTGTAGACCATGACTCTTCGTCCCTTCAGAAACTGCTGAAAAGCTTGGAGAGCGTTGCGAATTGCTCGAAGTTCCAGTAAATTTATTTGCAGCGTTTGTTCTGCTAAGGACCAAAGACCTTGTGCTCGTGAATCTCTAATGTGCCCCCCAGCCCTCCGCGAGGCATCTGTTGTTAGAACGGAGTCGTGCATGGGTTGTCTGAATAAGCTCCTTTCGCCAATGTGGACGGGAGGAGCCACCAAGCTATGTCTTCTTCATTTCTGTGGTGAGGGCAATTGATTGTGAGAGTGGTTGGGAATGTTGACTCCATTGCCGTTTGAGTCCCCATTGTAGCCGTCTCATGTGTAACTTGGTATTTGGCACTAGAAAATTGGCCGCTGCCATATGGCCGAGAACAACTAGGATTTGTCTGGCAGGCGAGGACGGTCTCGGTAACAGATCGTTAGAAGATTTGCATTTGTGCTTGTCGGTCCTGTGGCAGATATGCTCTGGATTGGGTGGTGTCCAGGTAAGCGCCTATGAATTGTAGCTGTTGTGTCGGTTTCAGGTGCGACTTCTGGAAATTGACCACTAGTCCTAGTTGGTGTAAGCATTGCAGAATTTGACGAAGCTGACAGAGGAGGCGGTCTGTGATGGAGCCACCACTAGCCAGTCGTCCAGATAAGGGAAAATTGTCATCCCTTGTTGTCGGAGATGAGCCACCACCACTACCATGCACTTGGTGAACACTCTGGGTGCCGCTGATAACCCGAAGGGAAGTACTCTGTACTGGTAATGTTGTTGTTAACTGAAGCAAAGGTACCGCCAAGAAGAAGGATGGATTGGAATATGAGTATATGCATCCTTCAGGTCGATGGAACACATCCAGTCGTTGGGTTGCAGTAAGGGTAGGATTGACTTCAGGGATACCATCTTGAATTTCTCTTTTATCAGGAATTTGTTGAGTTCCCTGAGATCTAGAATAGGTCAGGCCTTCCGATTTCTTGGGAATTAGGAAGTATGGGGAATAAAATCCTCATTGTAGTTGTTCGAGGTTAGTTGTACTATGGCTTTCTGTTGACATAGGTGTGAGATCTCCTGTTGGAGTTGTGGATGATCCCGCATAGTTCTGACGGACGGGAACTGCGGAAGGCGGGTTTTGTTGAAATTGAAGACGATAACCTTGACTCACAATGTCCAATACCCACTGATCTGATGTTATTTGTTTCCAAACCGAAACACAGATTGGACTCTCCCTGGCAGAGAGTGGAGTGATGGTGGCTGTATGTTCAAAAAGACTGTGTGGGTTTAGGGGCAGTCGATTGCTGTTGCGCTTGTGACGTTGGGCGCGTGGTTTACCCCTACGAGGGAGATGAGACGGTTGTTGTTGCGGCTGTTGTCTTTGATAGGGTTGGTATGTGTGGTACGTCTGAGAGCGGTATCCTTGATACGGTCGGAAAGGTCGACGTCCGTAGGAGGACTTACGCTGGTATGGGTAAAAGCGTTTTGTTGGATGGTAAGTTGCATGTGAGTGCAGGGATTGTACCGCTAAGCCTCATCCTTGAGCTTCCGACCGTTTCCTGCAGTTTTGTCCAAACAGGTTGTCCCCTGTACAGGGAAGGTTGGCAAGTTTTTCATGACATCTCTCTGATGGAGCTGGAACGGAGCCATGCCGTCCTGCGTGCTGCTATGGCTGTCGCGGAAGCTCTTGAGGAGGTCTCCATGCCCTCATAGACTGAGCGGAGGAGGTGTCTGGAACATTCTTCCATATCATGTAGGGTTTGAGGTGGTTGTCCACCAGTGGTAGAAAGGAAGCCTTTAGTTGCTTGAATGCAGTCATACAGGTACTGCACCATATAAAATTGGTGGTGCATAATGCGTGTTGTGAGCATAGAGTTTTGGTATATCTTCTTCCCACTTCATCCAGATACCTATGGTCTTTATTGGTGGATAGGTTGCGTGTAGTTTCGGTTTTTGAACCGTTGCATAGCCGACTCGACAACTACTGACTCATGTGGTAGTTGCGGGAGTGCATACGGAGTTTCTTTTTTGATTCTAAATTTGATATCCGATTTCTGGATACTGCCTGTATGGTTTGAGGGGTCTCCCATGATTTAAGAGTAGCGATGCAGTAGTTCGTGAGGTGGAAGTGTGGTAGGCTCTCCTGGAACATCAAAATTTTTAACAACCCCAATGTTTCAGCTCTGGGGTCTGGTTCCTTTTGAATTTGTAGTTGTAGGATGTTCCCTATCTTTTCTAAAAACTTTGGATAGGAAAGTCCTCAGGTGGAGAATACGGCTCCTGTTGTCCTTCCGGAGAGTCTGAGGGAAACCCAGTTGATGAAGTAGGTGAATCCGAAAAGGAGTCGTCGGGTTCTCGTGATACGGAACAGGTAGGTGAATGTGGGATAGCTCGTTCCACAAGGGGAGATTGTTTCTCGCTAATGTCGTCTAACGGCTCTGAAGTTCCTGGATCTTGTAGAACCCGACTTATCTTTATCTATGATAAATGATGACTCTATGGCTTCGTAAAAACCTGACAAGGATTGTGATAAGTGCCAGAAGGCATCCTTTGTAGCCTGCGGCATCAATTTTGCTGATCTCTTCTTCCTTTGTTGATCTTTCCGAGGACTAGGACTATGATCTGGTAGTTCCGGTTCACTAGCCGAATATGGAGAAGCTTGAGACAACGTGAGGTATATAGGGGAAGCGTGTTCCCGCTGATGGGACAT